>NC_061115.1:100267144-100536767 GCF_002878395.1 Capsicum annuum | reverse complement strand
ATATATATATATATATATATAGTTATATACTAATTTATAAAATATATACACATGTATACGTTAAATATACACGTCTAAGAAGATATATACACACATATACGCACCATTCAATGTATATGTACTACTTTCAATAAAATATACTACAATATATATATACATTGCAATATATATATATATATATAGTTATATACTAATTTATAAAACATATACATATGTATATGTTAAATATACATAGGATAGTCAAAGTCAACGGGGGAAAATCTATGCAGTGAACTTGATTCTGCTGAGTTCTCCCGTGAAGACATAATTTCTTCAAGTTTCAGCTCGTCATTCAGCTCCGATTCAATTCCTTGGTTTCTTCTTTCCGCTCTAATCCAATCTCTGAGGCAAACTAGAATATTCATTGCATTGCTCCCAATGAGTGTCGGTTGTCTCCAAGCTGCTATCGTCCCTGACTAAAGGCGCTCTCTGATGCAACGGTTGATATTGGATCATTCGCATCACCCATAGCCGTCGACAAATCCTGTTGTACTTGTTCAGAATCATTGTTAGTATTTATTTCTAAGTTAACATAAATAATAGTACTAAAGTGGCACATAGTATTATATTTCATGCACTAATTTAGCATAGCACCAACCAAGTAAATAGGGGGAATCAGGAAAAATTATTTTTTAAATTCAGTAAACATGACACTAACAACTTCTTTATAACCTTCTTTATTTTTATATTTCTGGAGCAAATCAAAAATATTTTCTATATATGCCAAAATGTTACAAATAGTGGGATAATAAGCATCGGAAAATTCAACCGTAGCTACATAAAATTTTTCTAAAAACTTAACAAGATCATTAATTACAACCCAATCAGAATCATGTAGCATACAATTAGCAGAATCAATAAATGAACTGCAATGTTGGTTAAAAGCTAGTGTAATAGGAACTCTATATTTATAACAAGTTTTTAAAAAATCATACGTAGAATTCCATCTAGTATCAATTTCCTTAGGTATCACTATCGGTGCAAGTCCATTTTCTTGACATTTAACTTTAAATTCTCTAATTCTTTTTCTTTGATTATTTTATTGAATAAAACCAACAGCAAGATGGATTTTTTCAATATAAAGGTCAAAAAACTCAAGACCATCTTTTACAATTAAATTATATATATGACATGCACATTTAATATGAAAAATTTCAGGCAACGGCGAAGATAGCTTAGATTTTAATTTTTTTATAGTAGTCTTGTTGTTAGAAGCATTATCAAAAGCAATACATAAGATTTTATTTTTGATACCATAAAATCCGGCAACTTTAAAAATAGAATCGACAATAAAATCTCTAGTATGTTTACGATCTCCATCATATAAAAAAGCAAGAATACGTTTTTGCATCATAAAATAACTATCCATCCAGCGACAAGTAATGGTTACATAATCATTTTTATTTACAGCACGACCAAGATCAGAAGTTAGGGATAATCTACATTGAATATTTTTTAACAATGTTGATAAATAAAAATAATATTGTGAATGAAGTCTAAAAACATCAGATCGACAAGTACTTTTAGGAAAACCATTAAAAATAGGATTATAAATTGCTTGAATATAATGAATAAAGACATCAGAAGAAGGAAACTAAAAGGAAAACAACCCACAACTAGCATTTTAGCTATTTTTTCCCGGTCCCTTAATTTATTATACTTCTTCGTTACCTGACCGGTTGTTGGGTCCATTCTAGTTTGCGTTGGCCCACCAACACCCCCACCACCTCGTGCAATATTTAACTCTCTTTTGTGAGCATCACTTATATGTCTCATTAACGTACCCGTACCTCCTTGCTTGCCTTCGCTTTTATGCTTATATATTTGTTGACAAATATTGCATTGCACCTCAGTATCTGATATACGTTCAAAATATTTCCATGCAATACTAGTTGTTTTACGAGCTCTTGGGGCACGGGGAGGATAGGAAGGGAGATTAACCGATTCAGATCTAACGTTAGCATTTTCTACTACGGGTGTTTCACCAATTTTTTATCATCTTCATCTAAATTAACCACATCTACTTTATTTTCTTGTTCTATACCATAATTTTTATGAGCTTCTACATAATCCATATCGTGAGCATGTACACCTAAATGTACACCTACTTCTTCCTAAAAAGATTGACTCAGCGGTGTTGGAGGCACATGGGTATATCTACTACTTGATCTACCTCTACCGCTAGTAATTCGCTTTTTACTACCACTATTGCTTTCGGGACAAAAATTTTTAACACCTTTAGTAGCGAAGTTTCTTAATTTATCCATAATGTAAATTAAACTAAAAAAATTCAAAATATACAAATATAATAAAATTAAATATTCAACAATTAATACACTAAATAAAAATTAAACGTAAGAGATGGAATGACAATACCAAATTTTAGAAGTATCCGAAGGTAGCGACTTTAGAAACTTCCACTCGTACTTTATAATCGCAAAATTTAAAAATTAAGTGAGCCCTTTAGGAAATTAAATTTATAGAATATTTGAGAATTGAGAAATGAGATTTGAGAGAATTAAAAATTATGTGAAAAATAATTTGAAGGTGTAGGCTGTTTATAGAAAATTTTTTGGGATTAAAAAATAATTTTAAAAGTATTTTTTTTAATTAATGGGCCCAAACTAGCCATTTGGACCCAAAAATGGCTATATAGCCATTGGGCCAACGGTTAGTTTGGCCCAAAATCCAAAAAAAAAACTGAGCTGGGCCGGTTAATCAACGAGCCCCAACTGGGTTGGGTCTGGGTGGGTTAATCGAGCCCAAAACTAAAAAACTGGTTCAGGACCTGGCACCCTAATGCCCTTAGGCTTACCAAGCTGGGTCAAACCAGGCCACTTTCATTAAATGGGCCAGTTCAGGTCGGGTTGGGTCGGGTTAACCCGACTCATTTGACAGGTTTACCTTGAAAGCCTTAATTGATTATCCTGATGAAACCCTAGACTTTTGCTTGAAAGAGAGTTTGAGAGAGATTTTTAAGAGTGCTTGATTAGGAATAATTGGTTAATGAAGTCCCAAAAGGTGTTTTAAGTCTTCACCTCAAAGGGAGATAAAAGGGAAAATGTCTAAAATACCCCCAACTTAAAACTATAAAAAAGTCATAGGTGGTTACGAGTCGACCCCCGTGACTTATGACCACAACATATGAATCGTACCCTCGAGTCATCACCAAGACAGTGAGTTGGACACCTATACACTGTCCATCATATGACCCGATGGCCCCACTCATTACCAGACCATACGACTCATATGGTCTAGTCGTATCCCAGATAGAACCCAAAGGGATTGGACACTGGACAACATACGACTCAACCTTACTATCTATAACCTATCCTCACGGCTCTTAGTGAGCCATTCGTACTTATGCTAAGTCAAGTCACTAAGTTTCTGATTTGATTAAGGGACCATCTTTACAAACCGTCACCACCCCTAACGACTCGTACCACCCCAATTGTACTCATAGCAGAATCCTAACTACCATTCACTGGACTCCCTATGACTAGGGTCACCTGATACATACCTATACCTTACGACTCATATGGTGAGTTGTTACTAGGACGGTGAGTTCAAACTCAAGAAATTTCCAAAGGTAAAAACCCAGTATGTTTTACGAAGGGACCCATCTTTCTTACGCACGAAAAGAATAAAGCACCCCACGAAGAAATACTAGGATGAACGAAACCCTTATCAAGAGAATCCTTCAACTACTCTTTTATCTCCTTCAACTCATCCAGAGTCATTTTATACAGAGGGATAGATATAGGACGAGTCTATGGTAGAAGATCAATCCTAAAGTCTATCTCCTTATTAGGAGAAACACTAGGAGGAACCTCGGGAAATACTTCAGGAAACTCATTAACCACAGAGATAAATTGCAAGGTAGGACCCTCAAAACGCAAATTTCTAACCCAAACTAGATGATAAAGACACCCCTTAGACATCAGTTTTTAGGATCTAAGATATGAAATAAATCTCTTTTTTGGCACTAAGGAACTCCCCTCCCATTCAATTATCGACTCACGGGGGAATTGGAAGCTAACCTTATGGGTTTGACAATATAGAAAAGTACAGTAGGAATGGAGCCAATCCTTTCCTAGATAACATCAAAATCTACCATATCCATTTCTATCAGATCCACCAAGGTTTCCTTATAAAAGATGGATACCCCGCAACCCTTATAAATACTTTTAGCCATAACAGAATCACCCACTGGGGTTGACACAAAGAAGGGATTGGAAATACACCCAGGACTAAAAACAAAATGAACAGCCACATAAAAGGTAATATAAAAAAGAGTAGACCACAGATCAAGCAAAGAATATAAATCACGAGAGAAAATCTTTAACGTATTAGTAACAACATCAGAAGATGCCTCAGACTCCTGACGAGTGGCAAGGTTATAAGGATGATTACGACCAGTTCTAATACCAGAAGTAACACCCTTTGGTGTAGGATCTAACGAGGTGGCAACCGGGACCTTATTAGCCCCCGTGGCTACTCTACCTGCGAGACAGTTCTTCTAAATATGCCCATGATAACCTCAACTAAAACACTGATTTCTCCTCTCATCATAATAACCATGGTGAAGCTGTTCAAAAAATATGCAAGGAGGATAGGGTGGGGCTGACTAGGTCCACTATCTTGAGATTGGAACCTTGTGCCTTAAACTCACTGTTAGTCTGAAAGTAACGATCACTAGATGACTTAAGATAGGGGGTTTTAGCCTTCAAATATGAATTAAAACTCCCCTAATTCTTCTTCTTGGACCTCTGTCTACCACTATTCTGTTGCCCTCCACCTTGGTCTTAATACCTAAATTTATTACTTTTTCTCTCCTATTTCTATCTGCTTCTTTTTCTCATCCTCAACCTACTGTATGCACAACACCAGTCTAGAGATACCAATGTCATTATTCAACATCACTGCCTTAACACTCTAGAACCAAGTCCCAGGACAAACCCAAAGCATACTTTCTCATTCTTGCCCTCATACTAGACACAATCTCTAGGGCATATTGAGATAGCGGGTGGAATTTCAAAGCATGCTCATTTACTATCATACTTCCCTACATAAAGTTCACAAACTCTTCAGCTTTGGCCTTCCTCAACTCCTAAGAAAAGAAACGATCAAAGAAGGAACCATAAAACTCATCCCATAATGTTGACTTTATATCATCACCCCTTGACTGCTCTTATTTCTCAGACCACTGATAAGCTACATCCATCAACTAATATGCAACAAACTCCACACCCTCAGAATCAGTAACATACATAACTCAAAATATCTTCTCCATCTCATCCATAAAACCTTAAGGATCCTCCTCAACCTTAGAACCAGTAAAGGTAGGAGGGCTTAACCTTATAAACTGCCAAACTCTAGTAACCTCAGAAGATGGAGCAAAAGAACTAACATGATCAAGATGATGATACTAATAAGTTACAAACTGGGTCAATAGATGAATAGAATGATAAAACTCTGAATTAGAGATATCTCCCTATGGTGATTGAGCATGGTGTCACAAATTAGAGAAAGATCAGTAGGGATTAGTGGAACCCCAGGTAGAGCAGAACAATTAGGAGTAGGGACCCTCTACCATGTTTGCACTATATAGGTAGGGTGATTCCCTTCTATATTTCCCTCGGGTAGGGAAAGAAGTGCTAGAAGAGTTTCCACAAACATCAGTTCTTTGGGAAGGCATGATCTGAAACTTAAGCAAACTAAAAGTAAGAAGAATTTCAAGACACTAGACTCTATAGCCTGAAATAGAACACAAGAAAGTAAAACATTCCTAAATACCTCGTAGTCTCCCTCTTATAAGTTTGGCATGCTACACATCTAAAAAAGGGACTCTTCTCGATACGGCATTATGGAAACTATGGACACTAAACCTATGCTCCGATACCAAGCCTGTCATGACCCAAACCAGGGTCTTGTCGTGATGAGTATCTGACGTCCTCCAAGGACCGACCACTCTCATTAACCTAGCCAACCAGTACATTATACAACTAGCAACGAATAAATTTTACATATAACAAGATATAACTGAATTCCAAATATATAATAAGATATAAATGAATTTCAAACATATAAAAGATAGATAAATCAACTGAATAGGATTCAAGAATCCACAATACCAAATCTACCCATATCTTATCGTCACAAAAACCTTTAAGAAAAAAAAACATCAACCTAATTCGGGATATGACCCCCGACCATGATAGTGATAGTAATATTGATAATGACAATGATAGAGTGAGCTCTTTAATTCTAGAATATTGAACTAAATTGATAAAATGACTAAGCTTTTTGAAGGATGAAAGCTCACCACTTTATCTGAACAAGGGGAAAAGAAGTGTCTTCAGACCCTAAATTATAAAATAATGCAGTGTCCTAGAAGGGTTAGTAGGGTGAGCACTAGAATGTAACTCAAGATAAGGGGTAATGCCATTTCAAAATTAGTCTAAATTCAATGTACATGTTCACATACATGCAAATATACATACATACATACATACATACATATATACATAGTGTTGGGATAAGTAACAAGGTCTAACAATGAACTTCAAAAGTATTAACATGGACAATGTAGCTCTAACCGTCCTAAAAATACCCATGGGCTATATGGGTCTGGCTCTCCCCATTAGAAGGGTCCAATGCGTATTAGCCGCATGATTTGGAGAAATCCATGAAAGGGACAGAGCCATTAAGTCTCTAACAATTACAAAAATATAGATATATGAAGTGTGAACTATGTATGGCCACCAAGGGCCCCACGCTGAAAAATATGGTTTCTAGTATCGCTCCCTCCGGGACCTCCATTTTCCACGACAAGCTACAAAACCCCCTTTAAGCCAAAATTAAAACATTTACACACTCTCATCCATTATCTAAGAAGTATTTCAAGTAGGCATTTACTATTGGTATCATCATACCAAATATCTAACTTGCAAGCCAATTCCATTATGCCATTTCCAAAACTATTTAGCCAAAAATAACTCCAAAATTTTCTAATTAATAACCAATCCATGGCCACCAAGGCATTTCAAAGATTATGTTAAGTTTAATTAACCTTTTATGAAATTAAATATTCCAAAAGTGAGTTTAATTATGTAAGTTGGGTTAGAGGTAGAGACAATTCCAAACTATTTAAATAATAAAGTTGGGGAAACTCATGCTCCCATTTCCAATTCATATGCCCATGTATATATTCAGTTCAACCACAAGATAAATCATAGAAAACTAATTCAAAATAATGGAAAAATCAAGCTATTGTATGCCATAATGAAAATACAAGTTTAGGGAGAGAGTAGTTTATGATAGAGCGATAAAGTATTATGGGCCCCTTCAAGTATCTTAGGTCGTGGGTTCTAATTGAGGAAATGAGGGAAATAGCCAAAGTACCCTTAAATAAAATGCAAAAAACTACCGCTAGTGATTACGGGTCACCTAATGACTCATGCAGACACATTACGAGTCATTACCATGACTCGTGGTATGGACAATAACTCGGGTCACCTTTACTAGTTTGGTCATGAGTCCTACCCTATGACTCATAACCAAACCTTACGACTTATGGAGTCTCAGTCGTTACCAAGACAATAACCTTAGGCCATCTTACTGGTTTGGTCATGAGTCCTACCCTACGACTTGTAACCTCACCTTATGGCTCGTTAGGTACCAATAGTTCTCAAGATAAAAACTTAGGGAACCAATATTAGTTTGGCTACGGATGACCCTATATGACTCATATAGAGTCTTCATGACTCGTTACTAAAGTCCCCTGGGCAGTAAGCTCAAAACTAAAAAATTTCTAAGGCAAAAATCTGGAGTATTACGCTAGGCCAGGTGATAAGGGCATGGCATATTGCTATGTTAAAAACAAGTAACTTGGTCCTATTATAAATAGGACACTTCAACTCTTAGGGAAACACCTTGGACGACCTTAGAGCTTGGAGACATGATTGAGAAGGCTACAAATACAATTTTTATTCCTTTACTTTGGTTTGGTTATGGATTTTAACATGGATTCATTATTGTGATTATGTATATATCCATGAGCAGCTAAACACCCCTTTTTTGGGGTTAAGTCCAAGAACATAATTACTTTTGTTGTGTATTGATTTGGTTTTGGTTATTTTATCCTTGCTACCACTATTTTAAGGATTCACAACCTTTAGATTATGTGCATAACTCTATTGTAAACCCAAAAAGGTGTATAATAAGGTAGAACCTGGGATAGATAAAATAGGATCATAATCTCAATTAAATGGTATTATGATTTGCATTTAGGATAGGAATATACCTATGTTCCATATTTGGTTCAATTACAAGATACAATATATTGTATTTAACTTAGTTCTCACATCCCCACTCTACGATGTAGTTATAGGGCTAAATTGGATAATTGATTAGAGAGTTGAAAGGCCATAGTCATAATATCGACTCTGTGAAGCAACAACCTAGGTAATTAACCTAACCAACAAAGTTACATAACTTAGTATGAATATTCGTAGTGCCTTAACCTTGGGTTTCTCCGTATTACTATCCAAGAACTTTTCTTTACTATATTGTTTTAGTTTACATTTAGCTATAACTTTCAAATATCTTGTGGTTACATTTGCACTAGCTTAATCTTAATAGTTGAACTAGAATTGGATAGTTGCTTAAAAATAGTCCCTATGGGATTAATACTTGTCTTTTTTAAGGACACTAATTACTTAGGTAGACCACGTACATTTACATTTGTGCTTGGGCACAACAAGTTTTTGGCATCATTTTCGGGGACTTGTGAATTTTCAACTGTTGTAGTTTTAGTTTTGCTTTTTGATTTCTTAAGTGCTAATTACTTGATCTTAGCTTCTGAATTTACAGGCACAGGTTGCAAAAGATAGTAAGCTGGCAAAGAATAGGGAGTTAGTTGAACTAGATCCAAACCTAAGCAACGCTTACAGCAATGAAGGAGAGAAGAAGTACTTCTCTACAAAATCCTTCAAATTCAGCAAGAGAAAGATCATCTTATACCTATGGCTGAAGATCCACCAGCTCACAGGACTGTACGCAAAGTGGCAATCCTACTCGCAACTAATGTGACCTTCGATATTTGTAGACCAACTGCTGGAGGTATATTTAAACTAAAGAAGAACATGGTGTAGATTTTGTATAGCATTGGTCAGTTCATGAGGATTTCACATAAAGATACTCAGGTTCACTTGCAGAATTTCTTGGAGATCATTGACACATTCATCCCAACTAGAGGGTCCATTGATTATGTGAGGATAACACTCTTCCCCTCCTCACTCTTTGGGGAAGCAAATAAGTGGTTGAAAGCTAAGCCGGTAGCTTCTATCACAATATGGGATGACTTGGACCGAAAGTTCCTTATCCATTTCTTTGCATTCGACAAGACTACTAGATTACATAGTGAGATTGTAAGCTTCAAACAAAAGCCAGATTAGAACCTATATCATGCTTGGGAGAGATTAAAGTCTTTTCTTTGGGATTTTCTACATTACCAACAATCCAATGAGGTATTAGCTCACACCTTTGTTGAAGCCCTTGACCATAGCACACAAATTTTACTAGATTTAGGTGCAGGTGGTCAAGATTTAGAGAAGACATATAATGAGATCTATACCTTATTGAACCGTATTTCTCAAAGGAATCTGAACTGGCATGGTGACATGTATAAATGTTCAGTATAAAAGGTTGTGGGCAAGATTGCATTTGATAGAATCACAACCTTAGTGGACCAATTATCAGACATGCAGAATTAGATGATGACCCAATCTTTGGATTAAGTGAATGCAATACAGCAGACCCTAGGTTGGTGTGAGATTTATGGAAATAGTGGCCACTCTGCAAACTTGTGTGGTGCAAATCCAGAATCAATGAACTTTGTATGCAATGCTCGAAATCCAAATTAGGGTAATGCCTACAATCAGAAGTGGCAGAGTTTGCTGAATTACTTTTGGGGCAATAATCAACAGTTTTAGTAACAACAACAAAATACACAGGCTAGCAATATAGATGAAACATTAAAGAAGATCATGGAAATGCAAGAAGAAATGGTTGCTGAAATAAAAATCAGCAAGTAGCTTAACAAAAGTTAGAGCAGCAGTTGGGGCAACTAGCTCAGGTATAAAATACCTAGCCACAAGGTAGATTACTAAGTGATACAAAATGTTTAAAGCAAGTTATGCCAGTCACTTTAAGAAGTGGTAAGGAGCTTAATGACTGGCCTCTAAAGACAAATAAAATGGTAGAAGCAGAGTTAGTTCCACAATAGGTTGCAAGAAAAGATGTTGATAATTTGAGAAAGTTTGAGTACCCGAAAGAAAAATTTGTTGAGAAAATGAATAAAATACCACCACTACCATTCCTGTAGAGGCTAAAAAAGGCCAAAGAGAATGTTGGTTTCAAGAAGTTCTTTGACACATTCAGATAACTTCAAATTAATTTTCCTTTGTTAGATGTATTATAAGGAATGTCTAAGTACACTAAGTACTTGAAGGACATGGTGACCAATAAGATAAAGCTATAGAACATTGAAACAATAGTACTGACTGAGATATGCAACTCTGTTGTGATAAAAAAATATGCCCAAGAATCTTAAGGACCCAGGGAGTTTCACCTTCCCTATACAAATTGGTGATAGCAATGTGTTCCATGCTCTGAGTGATTTAGATGTGAGTATAAACTTGATTCCCCTATCAATGTTCAACACTCTTGGGTTGGGAAAGCCAAGGCCATGCTTTGTAGTGGTCCCAACTGAACCTAAGTCCATCTTAAAAGAATTATTGAGGACGTGCTCATAAAGGTTGGTAAGTTTATTACCCCTATTGACTTTATTGTTTTTGATTACGATGTAAATGAAAGGGTAACAATTATTTAGGGATGTCCATTCTTAGCAATGAGTGAAACACTGATAGATGTGAGAGAGGGCACTCTCAATATGAGATTGGATGATGAAAATGTTGTCTTAAATATTTATGAGCTACTCAATTCAACTCCCCACTACAAATATTTTTGTTTGATTACCATAATGGAAGTAGATAAGTATGAGGTGGAAGAGTATAAACTGCCAACGACCTTTTTGGACTATCTTATTGAGTTGCCCAAGCCACTACCTAAGCCTGAAGGGATAATTATTGATGTGCCTAAAAAGTCTAGTTTTAAGACAGTTGTTTACCTATAGAGTACACACTTAAGAGATTTGAAAAGAGTGAGAAGATGGCCTCCGAGTAGGAAGAAAAGGACTAAGAAATATGGATATGATGTAGTGATATTAGGGGTGTGCATTGGTTGGTTCGGTTTGATTTTATAAACTATCGATTTGGTTTATCGATTTTTAATTTTTAAATATACTAAACCAATAAGATATTTTTTAATCGAATTTTGGTTTATCGAATTTTAGTCCTTAATGGTTCGGTTTGCGGTTTAACCGATAAGAAAATACGAAAAAAATAGAAATAGTAGTTACTAACATGACAAAAAAATGAATCTTAGTTGCAACCAAAAATCCTATATAATGTGTTTTAATTTACAAGAATCTTTAAGTTTGAATTAAATGTTGTTAGGAGAAATTAAGAGTTTGTATAATTGAAATAATAGGTTTGTTAATTTGTAGAAATTAAAGAGAAATATATAATAAGTCATAAATATATATATATATATATATATATATTCTTATTTGGTCATCGGTTTACCCAATAACCCAATAAGAAAAAATTGAATCGAACCAATAACCAAATAATTATTTTTTATAAAACCACTAAGAAATCATTAACCTAATAACAATAAACCAATAATATTTTTATTGGTTCGGTTAATTGGTCGGTTTGATTTTTGCACACTTCTAAGTGATATGGGTTGACCGCGACACTAAATCAGGCACTGCTTGGCAGGCAACCCAAGTTAAGTTAAGTATTTGTTTTTGTATTCTAAGTTTTTACTTTAGTTTAATTTTTATTTTTGTTGAGTCACAGGTTTATGGAAAGTTTGAGTATCGAAGACTTAAGCTAAGGAGCATGGAAAAGACTAAGTGTGGGGTCCCCAGACCCTTTTGATGTAAAAGATGCTTCTGTCTAGGCCTAGAGGCCTCAGGGAGTATTTCTATTCTTACTTTTGAGTTAACTTTTGCTACAAAGTAAGTTTTAAGTGTAGGGTGGGGAAATTTCCATGGTTTTAGGTGAAATGATGTTGTAGGGTCTTAATTTTTATTTTTATTTTTATAGTTTCTAAGAAAATTTAAAAAAAAATTGAAAAAAAATTATAAGAAGATTTTGCTTTTTAGATTTTAGTTTATTTGGGTCAGTTTAGTAGGTGCACACTTTAGCCACCCCGTGGTTGTTCTTTTAGGTTCTTTCCACGGGGGCACCCTCTGAACCTAATATCCTTTTTTTCTTTTAAGGAGTGAATTTTAAATTTTTGTATTAGGTAAGTGAGATATTTTTGTTGGTGCTATGTATGATTATATTATGTAGGTGAGTTTGATTGTAAAACATGTTGATTATGTTGTACTACTTCTTTTGAGACACTTAGGCTCATGATGATGACTCTTGAGCGTTGTTGGCTTAATGTCGAATTTATATGATTACTTGGTTTAAAGTGTATGATGATCCTTCTTTAGTTGAGCATGTGCCATATGTGTGAGGTTTGTTTGTATAGTCCTTGTTGTATGTGATGTCTAGAACTTGCCTGGTGTGTATGCGAAGTAAAATAATGAGTGTGGATTTAGGAGATGACATAGGTGTTTCTTTAATTGCCATGGTTTTACCCTATTTTCCCATCCTTGTGCATAATCCTAGTATCTCCGTTAAGCCTTTAGCCGGTGTTTTTTGGTATCCTCATATGTAGCCTGTTCCACTTCTTTGATTAACCTTAATATGATTTAATGCTCCTAAATGATTTAGTGTAAAATTTTGTTGGTTAAAGAGTTTGAAATTAAAGAAAAAGATGTGAAAATAAATACCCAATTGTGAATCCGAAGGGATGAATGATAGGGTAGAACACGAGATAGATAGAGTACGATCGTAATATCAATTGGATGATGTTATGATTTGAATTTAGGATAGAAATATACCTAAGTGACCAATTTGGTTCAATTACGGGATATAATATGAATGTATTTAACTTAGTTCTCACATCCCCGCTCAACGATGTAGTTATGGAGCAAAGTTAGATAATTGGTAAGAGGGTCAGAAGGTCATAGTCATAATATGAACTCCGTGAATTAAAAACCAAGGTAATTAACCTAAACAACAAAGTTACATAGCTTAGTATGAATGTTCGTAGTGTCTTAACCTTGGGTTTCTCCCTATTACTATCCAAGAACTCTACTTTACTGCATTATTTTTGTTTACGTTTAGTTATAACTTTCAAACATCTTCTGGTTGCATTTGCACTTGCTTAATCTTAATAGTTGCTTAACACCAGTTCTTATGGGATTGATACTTGACTTTATTAAGGCCACTATATTACTTAGGTGGACCATGTACACTTGCTTTTGTGCTTGGGCGCAACATTCTTCATCACTCATGATGACATTAAAGTCACCCCAACTAACTAAGGAAGCCTTATGTCCATACTGAGAGATAAATACCATTCCTTAAACTTAACCTCTCCTACAATAATAATTAAAGATTGACTAGATTCCTAAAACTCAAACTTCAACGAAAGCTATTGCTCTGAATAAAAAATGGCATCCACCTGAATGCGCTCCTAAATAAAGATTCATATTTTTTAATTCTGATTGTAATTTGAATTATTCATTCCCAGCCTCATCTTATACCCCTGAATTGATTGACATCTTAAAAAGGTTTTATTAAAATAATAATGGAGAATTTCTGATATCTACGCAGCACCTGAATTCTATGGAATGAATTTTGAGTCCTTATCGACCTCATATTCTATAATAAAGCTTTCATCTTCATTTAAAAATTGATTTTACATTCCTCATAGATTTACCCTAGAAGGTTTATTCTCCAACTTTTTTCTACCTTTATTTGTCTTTGATACTGTCGAAGTGATAGATCAACATCATTCAAAACACGCAGTTCTTTCTTTTGTCTATCTTCTTCTGCCTTATCTTCCACTAGTTTTATTTGTTGTACTCCATTTGGTTGCTCAAGTCTAGCCTGAACTTGATGTGATACTTGTAGACACGTGATTTTTTATTCTCCTCAAATTTTAACTTATTTTTCGATATTAAATATTTATATTTGGTATAATATTATTTCAACTCTTATTTTATTTTAATAAACTTTTAGTTAAGAAATAAACAACTTGATAAAGTTAATTTTGAGATATTTTATTTTATTTTTATTTTTATTTTAAAATAATACAAAAAATTAAAAATTAAAAATTAATAATAATATTTTTCTTTTTAAATTTTAAATAAATAAGTAGTTTTAATATTATATAAATTATATTTATTTCAGACTATTTATAGTTTTTATTATTTTTTCTTAAAATATTAAAATTAATTAGTTACTATTATATTATTTTTATTACTTATTATTATTATTATTATTATATTTGTTTATTATTTTATTTTTTTTATTATTATGTTCTTATACAAAGTAAATAAATAAATAATAAATAAAATAAAATAAAATAAAATTCAAAATATCCCTTATCTAGAAATAACCGTCCCCCCCCTCCCCCAATTTCCCCCAAAGAGTCCTTCTATTCAGAGACTCTTTAACCTGAGAAAGAAAGATTTGATCGTACACTATCATCATCAGACACTTTGACAGAGTAGAGAATAAAAACAAAAAAAAAGAGAACAAAACATCAAACAAAGAGAGAAGAGATTATCAAGCCGAATTAAAGTTTCCGGTGACAACTACTTACTTCGATATTTGTTTAGTTCATCACACAGGTTCCTTTTTAATCCCACATTATTTATTGTATGAATTTTATTAGGATCAAAACATGAAAGAAGTTGTTTAAGAAATTTTCATGTGTGTTAGTTTATATTGTGAATATTGTGAATCTGATTGTTTCTATGTGTTAAAATATTAAGTTTTGTGTTATTACTGTCAAAGTTAAAATTTAGAATAGAAAGAAAAAGGCGGATGAGAAGAAAAATTGACACATTGTTACACACACATAGAGTGAATGATCACACTATGACTTTCAATTTACATATGCTAATGGCACACACCAACATTCTCACTCACTGGGAAATAGACATACAACAACATGCACAGTAAAAAAACTAGTGAGAAATCAGTGAAGAGAGAAAAATAAAAGAGAGACAGAGATCGATCGAGAAAAAAAAATAAAAGTAATTCGTAATCGCCACTGTCATCACTGTCCTATTTCATTTTCGACGAAGAAACCATTTTTGTTTTCTTTCCCTTTTTTTTGTACCACTATCGAAAAATCATCTAAAACACCAGCAAAGCCAATAGCGTTGCCAACCTCCAGATCCGTCTTCTTCTCCGGCTAGATAACCACCAAATATCATTCAATCGACGAACCAACCGTTGAAAACCATCACCAGTCACCGCATCACCACTGGCTGGAATCAATGACACTGCCGCAAAGCCCATGCTGCCATTCCCTCTCCCTTTTCCTCTCCAACCAGTGCCTCCCCCACCAGCCGACGTCACTTTTTTTCCAAAAAACTGCCGGACTCACCCTCTTTCCCTTTTTCAGTCGCCTGTGAACCCCCTTTTTCCCTATTTTCTTGCTCTCCTCATTGGTTTAACCACCATCGGTTAGGGTCACCACAACAAGGAAGCCACTCGTAGGCTCCAAAAACTTTCCAGCCGTTGGCCAACCATAAATCGCCATCCAATCATCTCCGATCTCACCCGCGAGACAATAATCATATTAATAATAAGGTTTTTGTACTTATTGCTTATTAATGTTTATTTAAATAGTACAATTGATTTTTATTTATTGATGTTTATTTAAATATTACTGTTTCTTGATACTTATTTTGCTAGTTTACAGTGAGTGAGGTTATAATTTAATTAAATCATTTTTAAAAAAAATAAATAGTTTCTCTTATTGCAATTTTGTTATATTAATTAAGTAAAAAAATTAATTTAGATAAGAATGAGAGTAAATGAATATGAAAAATTGTTACGAGTTTACAAAAGACAAATCAATATTTTTAACGCTAGATAAATTTCAGGCACATTTAAAATTTTTGTCTTAATTTAAGAATGTGGCGTACGCATTTTCTTGAGACATTTAAAAATAATTCAAGGATGCATAATTCACCTTTGAAAATATTTTTCTAAAAATAATTTTCACCGATTTGTTTAACATAAAAGACGTAGGTAGCTATTTTCAGTATAATACAAATGAGCGATTTAGGCCTTAACATAATTTATAAAAAATAGTTTTAGTCAAGATAAGTCAATAAAAGAGATCGTGCTAGAACCACGGAACTCGAGGGGTGGCTCACACCTTCTCCTCGATTAACAGAATTCCTTACCTGGTCTTCTATTTTCACAGACCAATAAAGAGTTATTTCCTTTTGATTAGGGATTCAAAAAGGTAATCTGGAACACCATAACTCAATTCCAAGTAGCAAATATATAAATAAATTAATCCCTATTCAATATCGTTACTTTAATTGAAAAAACCCTTCGACCTCGACTCGACCCTCGAACGAAAAAGGGGTGTGATATCTCTGGCGACTCTGCTGGGAAAATAATAAGAATTCGAGCTTTTGATATTGACTTTACTTGATTTAATTATTTTTATATTGTGTTTATTGGCCTTTTGTGCTACTTGTCGCTCATTTCCTACTTTGATATTGTTGAACTATTTTATAAACTATCTTCTCTCGCGCACCCCCTTTGAGTCTCTGAAATAGGATAGAAGGAATGCAACGCATGCATCCTACTTTCTTTTTGAGATAGCTGGAGTGTCAAGGCACCTAGTGAAGGATTATAGTCACACATGCTAGGCGGGGTTTGGATCGGCAACGAAGGCGGTGTTTCCTTTCTACCGATCAAGTTGTCCCTCCTTGGCTCGAGTGTCCGCTCGGGTAAGCCAGTCTAGATACCTATTCCTATTACGCTTAAACTTAGAAGAACTGAAAACTCAGAATCTGATTATCCCTATTAGGTGTTGCTTTACTTGCATCATATGTATTTGACTTAGCGGGACTCGGTACAGGGGCCAGGTCTGTCTAGGATAGGTGTCCCTTTTTGACCAACATGTGCATCTTACGTGCTCTTTTACATTTGTTTGGAAAGCTATTTGATTGTTGACCGGCTTTTAGGCAACTTTAAAATGCAAGAGATTAAATTATCCTCAAATTTAGTGAATCATTTTTCAAAGAAAATTTTTATTTTTTTAAAAAAAGAAAGAAAAATATTAGAATATACAACACTATAGTTTTTTTATGAACTACGGGGGTTTGATTCTCACATCTTTCTGGGATACGTAGGAAGTCCTTCTCGGGATATGACCCTATCTTTTAAAAAATTATTCATAGATTTATTGGGAAATATTTTGAAATTATGATTACTTTCATTATTATTTTTCTAATTCTCAGGTCCAATTTTTATCTATATCTTTATAGCCCTGAATCTTTAGGGATCATGAGGCTAAGTTTTTACAAAATAAATAAAAATATATATTTTAATAGCCTGGAATCTTTAGGGATCATGAGGTTAAGTTTTTACAAAATTAAAAAAAAATATAAATCTTAACAGCCCTGAATCTTTAGGGATCATGAGGCTAAGTTTTTACAAATATATAAATCTTAACATCCTTGAACCTTTAGGGGTATTGAGGCTAAATTTTGTATGACATATATTTCAATAACTACGCACACTTGATTCTCATCTTAATGAGATACGTAGGCAGTCCTTCATGGATTCGATGCTCTTAAAACTTTTTGAACTCCGATACATTAGTTTTCTCCAAAATCAAAATAGTATTAAGGTGGTTGGTTTATGGCTAAGTTGGCTTCTCATCCATGCAATAGAGGTTCAAATATATGAGAAAATAACCCCTAAAGCGGGTGTAGGGTCTGACAGTGAGGGAGAGCAGAATCAGTTGATTTCCCAAGAATTAGCATCAATGGAAGAAAATAAATTATTGAAACAACATATAGCGGAGATGTATCGAGCTTGGTTAAATGGACAAGCCCCATCTTCCTCAATCCCTGAATTTGCAAATACGAATAATTCAAATCCCCCCAAAGCTCAAATTGGCGATCCATTTTACCCACCTGGATTTGGCCCATATGCTAATGTGTCTAGTTCTACTAGTACTTCCACCATGTGCCCACCGAATTCGTCTGTCATAAATAACTCACTTTTCACTCCTGTAGCACCAGCTACTGTGGGTCCTCAATCGACAGTACAGAAGAATATGGGTGAACCAAGTCATGATCAATTGTATCCTCTTGAAATGATTTTCAAAACCCAAAATCCACATTATCATGCTCATCAACACGATTCTCTAATTGTGATTAAGAAGATTGTTAAAAGTTAAGAACTGGAAGAGATGGACAGGAAAGTGAGAAGCTTGGAGCAGAGTATGAGAAATATGCAAGGATTAGGAGGACCAAAAAGTGTTTCATACAAGGATTTGTGTATGTTTCCTAATGTCCATTTGCCGCTAGGATTCAAAATGCCAAATTTTGACAAGTACGAAGGTCATGGTGAACCTGTAGCTCATTTGAAGAAGTTTTGCAATCAATTAAGGGAAGCAAAAGGAAAAGAAGAACTGTTAATGGCTTACTTTGGAGACTGATGGGGGATAGCTTCTGAATGGTTTATTGATCAAGATATTTCTCGTTGGCACATTTGGGATGACATGGCTTGAGATTTTGTTCAGACCTTTCAATATAATATTGAGATAGTGCCAGATCGCACCATACTTTCCAACATAAGAAAAAAGACAACTGAAAGTTTTTGAGAATATGCTATCAGATAGAGAGAGCAGGTTGCAAGAGTCAGACCGTCGATAGAGGAGTCTAAAATGATTGATATATTTTTATAGACACAAGAACCTGATTATTTTTAGCATTTGTTGTCTACTATTGGAAGCACATTTGCTGAGGTCATTAAAGTTGGAGAGATGGTAGAGAGCGAAATTAAGTCTGGAAGAATTATCAGCCAAGCTGCTTTGAAAGCAACAACACAGGCAATTCAAACTGGTTCAGGAAGCTTTGGTGGAAACAAAAGAAAAGAGGATGTAACAATTATTATGCCAGGCCACGACAAAAGTGGAGAGGTGCGCATCACCCCTACGCACAATCTCAATCCTAGATTTATATCCAAGACCCATATAACCACCCACGACACTATGTTCCTCTACAAAATCCATTATATTCCACTCCATCTCCTCAGTATTCTATCTATAATACATAATCATATGGTCGGGTCCCTTCTTATTCGCAATGGCGTACACTAACACCTCAGAATCATTCTCCAATTCCAGAAACATACCAAACACCTTAAGACTTAATTTTCTCTCTAAGCCAAACAATGTAAAGAGGTAGAAGCTAAGGGATAATTTCACACCAATTGAAGAATCATATACCAGTTTATTCCAAAAATTGAGACAAAAGGACATGGTCACTCTTCTTCTTGGGTATACCTCTAACCCACAATCAAGAAACTTTAACCCTAATGTACAATGTGTATATCATTCTAATGTTCAGGGTTATAGTACTGAAGATTGTCGTTCTTTGAAAAGAGAAATAGAAAGAATGATTCAAGATAAATTGATTATGGTACAGGACATTGACAATGGTGAAGGATCTAGTCATGTTGATGTGCGAACGAACTATGATGTCAACCTCAACAATTGAGAAGTCACTCCCCCCCTTCCTAGAAAGGATTTGTGGATGTTTATTTTGTTTTTCTTTCTGTTATTTGAATTATTTCAGGATTGTAGTTTAGAGTCTATCTTGTCTTTTCTATTTGTCATTTATATTGAAAGTCAATCATCTTTTCTTTTAACAAATTTAGTGTCCCTTTTATTTATTTTTACTTTATTTTATTCTACTTTATTTTAATATATATATTATTTGTTCATCTTTCATTTCTTTTATGTGAATTTTAGTGATATGATATGCATGCTGAATTTTCACTGGATCTTAAAATCTAATCTAATTCTGAAACACTTGATCAAGAAGATAGAGTTGAAAGAAAAAAAAATGTAGGGAAATAAGCAAAGTGTTGAGATGTTTGCTAACCGAGTTAAAGCCTTACTTGAATGGATTGAAGCAATCGCTTTGTGAATAAAAAATGACCTGGTCATCAATGAGAAGGTCCATCTCAAACACTTTAAATAGAAGCGATCAAAGGATATATAGTCTCCACTGTCAGGAGAAGCAAAAGGAAGTTAGCTTAAAAAATGCATAAGTCCTTTAATGGGTGAAAATGTAGAAGACAATTTGACCTTTATGATTGACAAGTGCATAAAATTAGTAATCACGGCCAATGTTGAAAAAATGTGTATGAACTTCATTTTCCACTTCTAGATCGCATGTTTATGTACTCACATTTTTAAGGATTGATATGACGAAGACATTTCATTCTACTATCCAAATATTGTGTCATCCTTTGTCAATCCATTTGAGCCTTAGTTCTTTTTCTTTCATACACCTATTTTGGAATCAAAATAGAGTTTGAAAAAAATAAAAAAAAAAGCTCAAAAGAAAAGTGTCAA
The DNA here is from genome assembly GCF_002878395.1 of Capsicum annuum. Lineage (NCBI taxonomy): Eukaryota > Viridiplantae > Streptophyta > Magnoliopsida > Solanales > Solanaceae > Capsicum > Capsicum annuum. Next base: position 100,516,067 of record NC_061115.1, on the reverse strand, counting down.
GAAAAATAGAGTTAGAAAAGTTTCAAAAAAAGAAATAGAATCGGAAAAAATATCTCAAAAAAAAGAAGAAGAGAGAAAGGTCAAGAAAAAGTAAAGAAAAAAAGAAAAGAAAATCAAGCAAAAGAACAAGATGGCTAAACTACGTTTGACCTGATTCTTGCTATGACAAGATATGTAGGCAGCCCTACTCTGGGGTTTGGTCTAACCAAATAAAAATTGAAGTTACCCAGTATGAAATAAAACTGGGGCAAAGGTTATTTTTTTTATGATTCGATTCCAAAAATTGTAAATCTCACCCGATTTCATGTATATTTTTTGAGCCTCATGCGGCTCTTTCTTTATAACCCTTTCCAAAAACAAGTTATAACCAAGAAAAGATATTCTGATCAATCTTTGAGAATGTCAAGACTAAGCATGTCATGGGAATATGATGTTTCATATTTTGGGTGCCATTTTCCTTCGTCGGTGGAAAAAAAAGTGAGAATAATAAAAAATGAGAGTCTTATTAGTAAAAACCCTCTTGGGCACAATAAGGTGACAGTGAGTTGTGGGAACAATAAAAATGAGAGAGTTTAATTGGTGAAAATACTCATGGGCACCATAAGGTGACACTGAGTTGAAAAAGAAATGAAAATGAGATAGGTTCGTAGGCAAATATCCATTAAGGTGCCACAAGTCAAAAAAGGATTGTAATTTAGAATGAACAAATTCAACAGTGGCTTAGTTTCAAACTTAATAAGTGGACAAAAGTTGACAAATGATTAGTGTGAAAAGATCCGATTGTTTAATTCAAAACGCATGTCGTAATAACTGGAATCGGCTATCATACCCAAATAAGTTTTCCTTTATTTTGATTTGAAAAAGAGATGCCTATAATATTTTTCTTTTTCTTTTTATTATTATTTTATTTTTGATTTTTTATCGTCAAATGAAAAATCATTGTCATCTTTTACGTATTTTTTGAGTCAAAGTCATGTTAAGACAAGCGAGGAAGGACTTTAAAACTTGCCACCAACTTCTTCAAAGGTATAGAGCAAGACAAAGGGCTGACACACGAAGATAACATGTTTCAAAATAAATCAAAGTACTAAAAAATGCTTGTTATCCTACAGTTTTTGGACTCATAGAAATATGAAAGGTGTGTTTGAATTTAAACACAGAAGCATCATGCAAGAGAAGTATGATTTGAGTAAAAAAGTTCTAGTAGAAAGAATTTGGGGGTAAATACTAAACAAGTCAACTATACCTATCAATGATTTGCAATGGAGCTAAGCATGACAAGTGCAAAAGATCGCCTCAATAGCCAAATGCCACAAATCAACCACCATATTTTTAAGTCAAAAAGTTTTCTTTATATGAAATAAAAACATGTGTTACTTTCAAATCAAAGGTTTCAAAGCCTAAATATTAAAAGCTGTAATTTCTTATTTCTATAAATGCAAGAGGCAATATTGTTAAAAACCCATCATTTTAACCCTAGGAGATGCATTTTCTAGTTAGGGTATGTCATTTTTTATGTATTAGGTAACACACTTCCTAACTTGAACCATTCACTCCTAGAATACGCACTTTCTAGTAGAGTTATTCCATTTAATTCCTAGGAGACACGCTTCTTAGTCAAGGTATGTCAGTTTTTATTTGTTAGGTGACGCACTTCCTAACTTGAACCTTCACTCCTAAAAGGCGTACTTTCTAGTCGAGTCATTTAATTTAACCCCTAAGAGACGCACTTCCTAGTCAGAGTTTGTCAGTTTTCATGTGTTAGGTAACGCACTTCCTAGCTTGAATATTCACTTCTAGAAGATGCACTTTCTAGTCGAGTCATTTCAACTAACCCCTAGGAGACGCACTTCCTAGTCAGGGTATGTCATTTTCATGTGTTTGGTAACACACTTCCTAACTTGAACCTTCACTCCTAGAAGGTGCACTTTCTAGTCGAGTCATTGCATTTAACCCCCTAGGATATACACTTTCTTTTCTGGGTATTTCAGGTTTCATGTGTTAGTAACGTACTTCCTAACTTGAATCATTCACTCCTAGAAGACGCACTCTCTATTTGAGTCATTTTATTTAACCTATTAGGAGACGCACTTTCTTGTCAGGGTAATTTAAGTTTCATGTGTTAGGAGATGCACTTCCTAATTTTGGTCATTAGTTTACTCTGAAAAGACGTATTTCTTTAGCAAGGTCTTGATTTCACCCTTTTTAATGTATTTTTCAAAATGTTGTGATCTGACACTCACAAAATTTTCTAGTGCATACTGGGGCAAAAATTTTTTCGTGTTTACTGGAATTTATTTTATGCTCAGGACCCTCCCGAAGAATGGGACAGGACTCTCCTGAAGAATGAGAATTTATTTTATGTTCAGGACCCTCCTGAAGAATGAGAATTTATTTTTTTGCTCAGGACCCTCCTGAAGAATGGGAATTCATTTTTTGCTCAGGAACCTCCTGAAGAATGGGAATTTATTTTTTATTTTTGCTCAAGATCCTCCTGAAGAATGAGAATTTATTTTTTGCTCATGACCCTCTTGAAGAATGGGAATTTATTTTTGCTTAGGACCCACATGAAGAATGGGAATTTATTTTTTATACTCAGGACCCTCCTGAAGAATGGAAATTTATTTTATGTCTAAGACCCTCCTAAAGAATGAGAATTTATTTTTTGCTCAGGACCCCCCTGAAGAAAAAGAAAGTCAGGAACCCGCCTGAAGAACAGGATGAAGAAAAAGTAATCCCAGGAGCCCGCCTGAAGAATAGAGTGAAGAAAAAGGAAGTCCAGGAGCCCGCCTAAAGAACAGGGTAGAGGACAAGCAAGTCAGGAACCCGCCTGAAGAACAGGGTGAATTTTCAAGTTCAAATCATGGAGATTCAAATCAAAATTCTAGAGAAATTGCATTTTTCATTTGTATTTTTTATTTTTTATTTTTGTTAGTCATTTGATGTAAAAAGCAGAAGTCGTGAACTGGAAACTTGAAGAAACTTTACTCAACATCTATCTCTTTCTTTAATTTATTTTAGCTTTGAACTATTCGTGACCTAATTTCCTTATAACTTGGGCTAGGTAGTAGGTCCAAAATCAGGACTCGGTCACATTTTTTCTTTTATTTGAAATTTTATCCTTACCTTTCAAATAATTTGAGGGTCAAAAATCATATCTTGTCTACTTCTTTGTATGAAAACTCTTTGAGATTCCACACAAAGAGGAACAAAAATGTCCACGTGATTTTTGATTCTTCTCAAATTTTAACTTATTTTTTAATATTAAATATTTATATTTGGTATAATATTATTTAAATTCTTATTTTATTTTAATAAATTTTTAGTTAAAAAATAAATAACTAATAAAGTTAATTTGAGATATTTTATTTTATTTTAATTCTAATTTTAAAATAATACAAAAAATTAAAAAATAATAATAATATTTTTCTTTTTAAATTTTAAATAAATAAGTAGTTTTAATATTATCTAAATTATAGTTATTTATGACTATTTATAATTTTTATTCTTTTTTCTTAATATATTAAAATTAATTAGTTATTATTATATTATTTTTATTATCTATTATTATTATTATTATTTTATTTTGTTATTATTATTATTATGTTATTATACAAAATAAATAAATTAATAATAAATAAAATAAAATAAAATTCAAAATATCCCTTATCTAAAAATAACCATTCCCCCCAATACCCCCCAAGAGTCCTCCTATTTAGAGACTCTTCAACTTGAGAAAGAAAGATTTGAACATACATTATCATCATCAGACACTTTGACAGAGTAAAGAATAAAAACAAAAAAAACAAAACAAAACAAAACATCAAATAAAGAGAGAAGAGATTATCAAGTCCAATTCGAGTTTTCGGTGACAACTAATTGCTTTGATTTTTGTTTAGTTCATCACACAGGTTCCTTTTTAATCCTACATTATTTATTGTACGAATTTTATTAGGATCAAAACATGAAAGAAGTTGTTTAAGTAATTTTCATGCGTGTTTATTTATATTGTGAACATTGTGAATCTGATTGTTTCTATGTGTTAAATATTAAGTTTTGTGTTATTACTGTCAAAGTTAAAATTTAGAATAGAAAGGAAAAGACAGATGAGAAGAAAAATTGACACACTGTTACACACACAAAGTGAATGATCACACTATGACTTTCAATTTACATATGCTAATGGCACACACCAACATTCTAACTCACTGAGAAATAGACGTACAACAATATACACAGTAAAAATATAGTGAGAAATCAGTGAAGAGAGAAAAATAAAAGAGCGATAGTGATTGATCGAGAAAAAGAAAAACTAAAAGCAATTTGGAATCTCCACTGTCATCACTGGCCCATTTCGTTTCCGACGAAGCAACCATTTTTGTTTTCTTTCCCTTTTTCCGCTGCCACCATTGAAAAATATTTTGAAACACTGGCAAAGCCAATAGCGCCGCCAACCTCCAGATCCGTCTTCTTCTCCGGCTAGATAACCACCAAATATTATTCAATCGATGAACCAATCGCCGAAAACCATCACCAGTCACGGTGTCTCCACTGGCTGAAATCAATGACACTGCGGAGAAGCCAACACCGCCGTCCTCTCTCTCTTTTCCTCACTAACCAGTGCCTCCCCCACCAGCCGACGCCGCTCCTTTTCTAAAAAACCATCGGAGTCACCCCCTTTGTCTTTTCTCGTCGCTGGCAAACCCCGTTTGTCCTCGTTTCCTTTCTCTCCTCACTGGTTTAACCACCATCGGTTAGGATCACCCCAACAAGGAAGCCACTCTTTGGCTCCAAAAATTGGCCAGCCGCCGGCAACCATAAACCACCATCCAATCATCTCCGATCTAACCCGCGAGACAATACTCATATTAATAATAAGGCTTTTGTACTTATTGCTTATTAATGTTTATTTAAATAGTATAGTTGATTTTTATTTATTGATGTTTATTTAAATATTACTGCTTATTGATGCTTATTTTGCTAGTTTACAGTAAGTGAGGTTATAATTTAATTAAATCATTTTTTTAAATAAATAGATTCTCTTATTGGATTTTTGTTATATTAGTTAAGTATAAAAATTAAGTGAGATAAGAATGAGAGTAAAATGAATATGAAAAATTGTTATGAGCTTACAAAAGACAAATCAATATTTTTAACGCTAGGTAAATTCTAGGTACGTTTAAAATTTTTGTCTCAATTTAAGAATGTGGTGTACGCATCTTCTTGAGACATTTAAAAATAATTCAAGGATGCATAATTCACCTTAGCAAATATTTTTCTAAAAATAATTTTCACTGATTTATTTAACATAAAAGATGTAGGTAGCTATTTTCAGTATAATAAAAATAACCAATTTAGGCCTTAACATAATTTATAAAAAAAAGTTTTAGTCAAGATATGTCAATAAAAGCAACCATGCTAGAACCATGGGACTCGAGAGGTACCTCACACCTTTCCCTTGGTCAATAGAATTCCTTACCCGGTCTTCTATTTTTGCAGACCAATAAAGTGTCATTTCTTTTTTATTAGGGATTCAAAAAGGTGACTTGGAACACCATAACTCAATTCCAACATTACAAAAAAAATGTGTTTTATCCACGTGCAAAACCGTGGCTATATGGTACATAAATCTTGGCTAAATAGTTTACCCATGGTTAAAAGTGTGTCCAACAGGGGCATGGTGAGTAAATTAGCCACAGTTTTACCGTCCGTGGTAACATTTTACTAGCCACAGTTTCCGGATTCATTTAGCCACATTCTTTCCGTGGTTAAATTTTTTAATTATTTTGCTATCATATCAATTATCCACGATTTTCACCGTGGTAAAAATACCCATTTTTTAAGAAATAAATATTTTGCATATAAATTAGCCACGGTTTTAACCGTGGCCAAAGTGCCCAGATTTTTTCAAAAAATATATATTTTTGCTTATAAAATCATGACAAAAGCGCCCAGCTCCTTAAATATATATATATATACATATATATATATACATATATATATATACATATATATATATATACATACATATATATATATATATTGTAATTATTTCCTTTTTAAATATGCTGATAGCCTAATACTAATTCCTGAATAATGATAGACATTCACTTATAAATTGACCATTATACACAAGATTGAAACATAATGATCAAAGTTTTGATATTGTTCAATATATTGTCACAAAAGATAAGGTCCACACTTTAAATATTCATAAAAGATACCACAAATACTAATATTAAAAGTTAAAGAAACACCATATCTATCGTTTGTTCTAAAATATACTAAAGGCTAAGAAGATTAGTTCAAAGTAGGCAATTCACTACCAAATTTAAATTGTAAAAATATATGAAGAGTTACCAAGTGATTCTCATTTTGCACAAGCTTTTCTTTGGTCCCTTCATATCCGGTTAGCTTTTCTTTCAAGGTTTCTACCTGTTTCTCAAGGTCTTCAACACGCTGATGAGATATAATGCTTGAGCTACCAAGATTTACATGACTATTTCTAGAATTCCAAAAGCTTTTGAAGGACAAACATTACCACCTAAACCACGCACACGTCCAGAATGTTCAGATCCAAACACTTTTCCAATGACGTCGTTAGAATGAGCTAGTATCTTCAATGGAATACCATAACTCTATGATGTCAACTTGGATGTTCAAAAAAGTTGTTAACTGCAGATTGAAAATAAAGGAACTGATATGGCACTTCAAGCAGTTATAAGACAACAAATTTCAAAAATTTACACTCTACCCTCCCAAAACTATGTATAATCATTATCTTTTCATGATTCGTCTATTATAAACATAGAAGACATAAATCAAATAGAATCTCAAAATACACAACAACAACAACAACATACCCAGTACATTTCCACATAGTGAGGTCTGGTGAGGGTAAAATGTACGAAATCCATACCGCTACCTCCGAAGAGGTAGAGAGGTTGTTTCCGATAGACCCCCAACTCAGGACCAAACTAACTTAAAAGACATTAAAAATTGGATAGAGGGTAGTAAACCATCAAGATGTCCATTATCCATTTGAAGGTGCCTAAACCGATCCAAAGTTGTCACGCTCCATTTAATTGCACCAACAACTCAATCTAAATTGTCAAAACTAAGGCCAACACAAACGAAAACTAGTAGATATCCTAATACAAGGTGAGAAAGCTCTAATTGAACAAGACTATAGGTATTTGAAAAAAAAACAGTAAAGTAAACTACAAGCATTAAATAGTAAAACTATGTATGTGTAAATTTTTTTATTGTGCACATACCTCTATTAATTCAACTAGCAAAGCTCACATCAATCGCAATCATCTAATTGTTAAACAAGCCACTCAACTTGCACCCAGTGGTAAGACTAGACCATGACACAAAGAGACTATCAAGGTGCATTAGATGACAAGGTTCTTCTTATAAAAAAAATTCCAGTTGAAATATAAGATTTAAGTAGGAACAGAGGCTAACAAATGATAAATATCCTTTGAAATCAGTCTGAATAACAAGTGACATAATTAATAAAGCAGGCAGAGATTTTAAGAGAACATATCAACATTCACAGAACATATATTTTTGTTATAGCGTGCAAAAGTATTCCAGAAAGAATGTAGCTCATTTTTACAGAAAATACCATGAGTATACACAACAGCAACAACATACCCAGTATATTTCCACCGAGTGGGGTCTGGGGATGGTAAGTGTACGCAGTCTACAAAATCACTGGATTTACATGATGGCAACATAAGCACACGAGATACAAATTGGCAACAATATTTTCATTGTAGACAAACCAGGCTGTATTTTTAGGCAAGTAGGAAACATAAAGCTGAAAAATAATAGTACAAAAGATACTTATTATGACCAACAGAGGTGAGGATTTAAAAAGAAAATAACACTCCAAAAGTAATGAAAAATAGAGATACCAAACGAGTAAAGGCCAATGATGTATGTAGGAGAGACAAAAGTTTCCCAGATTGATCATACAAATGTTTCCTGAGAACAAATGCATAGAATTTACATCTCCAGGAGTATGTAGTACAGGGTCTAATATGCAGGAATTGTGGGTAACAAAAAACCAAGTTATATTAATTACTATACTTGTACAAGTTTCATTTTTCCTTTTTAATCAAAATTTTATAAGAATATATTATATTATCATGAATATTGGTTTTATAATAAAGATCTCTTTTGTTACTATAACAGGTCATCTTATGTCAAGGGTATCTTTGTTAATTAGGTGCTCTTATCCAAATATTGCTAATGATCATTTTTGCAAATATGTTATGCAAGTACTATTAGTGAAGAGTTCTCACCGACATTATTTTTTATTATATGGAAAATCAATCTTTCTATTCCCAATAATTCACTAAAGATAGGTAAAAAGCTTATTGGCAACAAGAAACCAAAACTCTTATACACAATCAGGAAACCAGAACAAATGATGCCCTTTCTATCTTTCAATTTTGAATGTCCTGCCCCTTCACAATTTACCCACGAGTATAACAATCATCTAACTTAGAAAAATCTGGTCATATTCCCCTTTTCAGAAAATATGATCACGTGATTTTTTGACAAATGACTAAGGGAAATTTTCTACACATAGCATAATTCACCAAAACAGCCACAGAAGAAATATATCAAAATACGGTACCTGGTTCATATCAAGCGTGTATTCTTTAATAGGCCCAAAACAAGGCTTTGGCATATTTGCTGTAGGAAAACTGATTCCAAGTAACTGCACAAATTGAGGATATGAGAAAGTAGGTACCGACAGGATGGCATAGAAAGGCTTGTCAGTAATACCGAAAAATACAGCATCCAACAAGACAAGGAATATTAACTTACCCCCATTTCAGATCTACGTCGTCAGACACTATTTGTTCTAGTCTCTCTCAATGAGGAATGAATGGTACAGAAAATTAATACATGGCATAAAAACTATGAAAAATGAGTACTATAAATCTAAATCGATTCATGAGATACATAATTATAAATTCATTTAAGGCTTACATATTTAAAGATCAATTCAAAATAAAGAAGAGAGCATTGTGGTAAATGGAAATTTTATTTCTAATAATGTTGAGACCTATCAAAATGAGGAGGGAGAACACATGCAACATACCACTAAAAAATCTCTCTCAAAATTATCCAAAACAGAAGGGATTAAAATACTCGGCTGGCCATAAGTTAGTAATTAAAACATTAAACGTTTCCATGTCTCTAGGAACACCTTTCTCCTCCATTTCTTACAACACATTTTATGCCTCAGATTGAAGCCTAAGAGGATCCTTCTTTCTACATAGCTTACAAAAACAATCAAGAATCACATTATAAGCAGACGTCCCAATTTCAAACCCTTCTCTATACATCTCCCCAGCTAACCTCTTTGCCTCGTCGAATTTTACATCAATACACCAACCCTTTACCAGCATATCACATATATATTCATTCAAAAAAAAATCATTGGCCAAACTCTTAACTATTTCTCAGCATAACTAGCAAAACTATACTCACACAACCTAGAAACAACCAACTTCGATGAATCTAAATCCCTAACTAACCCGTAATCATTCTCCATATTCTACTTCAAGAAAATAGACTAGTTCATGAATGAACGATAGAGACACCAAAAACATCTCATCAAAATTATAGATTTCATAAAACAAAACTCTAATTTCCATTCTTCACAATTGGAAAACTTATAAAAACCCATCAAAACTTCCATTCAAAAAAACTATAAAACTCATGAAAATTCTCATTCTTAACAACTAGAAAATCCATAAAACACATCAAATTATAGTTTTCATAAGCTCAAAACTTCAATAAACAAGAAAAATATTGAACCCTATTTTCAATTTTAACCTTAAAAATAATAAATTGCAAAGATTTACTACCTCTGCTGCTGCAATCAAAGTACTACTACTTTTGCTGCTATCGAAGCTACAACTATTGAAGAAAAAATAAATTTTCATAAACTCTTAAGCGAAAGACGCGATTTGTATTTTGAGAAATCAAGCGTAGAGTATTTTGAGGGAAAAATGTTTCTTTTGGTTGAAAATTCTGTAAAAGTGGGATTTCGTATTTTTGGGAAAAATGAAAAAATGAAGGGAGGGAAATGGAAATATTTTTACCCGCTCATATTACCCACAGTTATTTAGCCATATTTTCTAGAGTGTAGAAATTTTTTTATTTTTTATTTAAATTAGCCATGATTTTTGTAACCGTGGCTAATAAATTGTGGCTAAATGATATTTTTTGGTAGTGCAAGTGGCGACTCTATAAATAAATTAATCCCTATTCAATATCGCCACTTTAATTGAAAAATCCTTCGACCTCGACTAAGGGGTGTGACAATACTAACTCATACAGAATTCTAATTAGTGTTATTTTCTTACAAGATAATACTAATTCTTGAGTCACATTTGCATTCTTGTTTGATGAGTAATCCACCAAAAGGTTGTTGGCGGCTATTTTTGGATATGTTCCCACCATCTCCCATACTACATAAAAACATTTGAGTTATCAACCTACAAGTTTTCATGGTAAGTAGCTTGTGCCAGTTCCTGCCTAATTTCCTTTCTCTTTGTCTGATTTGTATTTCATTACTTCTTATGTTATTGAATGCATGTGATATCTTCAATGCCATTGTAATATTTTTACCACTTGGAATCATCCTTTCTACTTCACAATCCTGCTCTTGAAGTTTCCTTGGCACTAAGAGTAGTTTATTCAATGTCTCTTCCTAAAAGGACTTTGATATATTATACTTATTGTTTCTCTTTGTTAAATCTGCTTCTAACCTCTTATGATTATACGTGTTCTTATTTTTATTGTTATTATTATTATCATGTGTTGTATTTGTTTTTGAATCATATTAAATAGTAATATGCAATGATTGGACTTGGTCTATGTCACCCCATTTCAATAACTTCAGATTATTACTTTGCTACATTTGTATCTCTAGATCAACTCTCTTATTTCTTAATTACCCCTTGTTACTAGCATTTAGCACACTATTATCTATTTCATCCTCTACATCATCTTCTTGTAATAAATCAAAGGAACTTACAATGCTAACTCCTATGTTGTTACGCTTTTCCTCTCTGATTTTCTCACGTACAAGTTTAGTAGTGCCTTTATCAATTATAAATCTTCTACTGGTGGGATTCTATTTTGCAATGACTACCTTGCCATTTATGAATCTTTTTTGTATATGTACTGCATCTTGCTTATCATTTCTATTTAATCTCCTTCTTATCTTTCTTCCTCTACTGCCTTTCTTAGTCTAGGGTGTAAACTTCTACACAGGGCTTCCTCATGTCCTTGGAGTTTACAAGTATGATAATATTTTTGCACGAAATTGTATTGAATCTTTATTTTTAAACTCTTACTTCATTATTCTTGCTATTAAGCACTGTTAATTCCATATAACCAAGTAATTAGCAACCAAGTCCACTTGGTCTTATTAATTATAGATATATCAAAGTGGGTTGGTTTTCCCATAACAACTACTAATGAAACTAAGGATTCCTTCACAAAGAATATGGCAGTAGATCAGGGAAAGATATCCAAATAATTAATTGGGTTATCTCCTCATATGATTTAAACTTGGCATCATAAGTGAGAGGTCATATTTGATATGACACTCTATCCTTCATATTAATATAGTAGACATTCTTTGACATCATGTTCACAAAATTATCCATTAAGCTAAATCTTATTAATATGTGTCTATGTCTGAGTAGCTAATTTTGCAGTCACCCTTCACCTTGCATTGCTCTGGTATTTGAAATCTAATATCTTTCAACTCAGGACATTTATATAAGAATTTTTCAATCACTTCAAGTCATAATTCCTAAAGGACAATCATCTTTTGAACCTCTTCCTCCATCCACGTAACTCATGGTACACCATCTTTGTACTTTATAGGCTTCTTAGTAATTAAGTCATACACTGTGTTCTTTTCTTGTTGTATAGTAGCATTGAGATTTATTAGATCAACATGCTTTAACTTGTTCTCTTATTCACATCCTCATTGCCCTCAGTATTGTCAATGCTAGGCAAATTCTAGGTTTGATGCAAAATTGGTTCTTTAGGGGAATTAGCATGATATAATTTTAAAAAATTGGTAGAAAAGTAAGAGAGTACTTTTGGCCAACCACATTGGATTGACCAATGGTCGGTTTAGTCATGTAGACGGTGGGAATGGATAGGGTTTGAGAATTTGAGGGAGGTTAACGACTAGACTAGAGTTTTGGCTCAAGACTCGAGATGCATATTTATATTTATTTTTATACCTTACTTGATCAGATTTTTTAGGTTTCATTCCTCAAGAAATTTTATTCATATAACACACGCATACACACACACACACATATATATAATATTATGGTATCATATACTTCATCAATTTTTTATTAGTTTTTTTTGTTTTAAACCAGTATTTACCACACCTGATATCATTTTTGAAAAATATTTTTTGAACCCCCTTGTCCCACACTGTTGCCATTCCTAATTAGAATGTTGCACTTTGAATTTTGGAGGAATATTCATGTACATTTCTTATGGGAGATTTTCTTGTAGAAAGTCTTTATGAACATTCATTTGATGCAATACCCACTTCTTTATTGTAGATATAACTAAAATGTTTGACTGTAACCATCTAGGAAACTAAAGTAAATGCTTCATGATAGTCAATTTCATCCTTTATAATAATTTCAAATGTCACTAATCTTGCTTCCAATCACTCCACATAACTATCAAAATGAAATTTTAGTTTATAAATTTACTTTTATTTGAGTATTCTCTTTTCAGATTGTAAGTTTTAGTTACCCATATCTTATTTTGGATCGCCTTTCTTCATGATTCATATGTCCCTGATTCTGAAAAAGATGATGACTTATGATATGTAATAACAACTTTAAGAATATTACAATATCATAAATAAAATTTGTCACTATTCATATAATGTGCTATTAGGGTAAGGCGTACATGAAGTATATGTTGAAACTTTGGACGTAAGAACCAGTGGAATGACTCAATTTTTAAATTGTATTAATGACATAATCATATAGCCGAGCATGTTGTTGCTTTATTTGAAGCTTACAAGACTGTTAATGCTTACTATTCTATTATTTACTTCCTCACACTTGGTTGTCAGACACATCTCTTTCCCCTACTTCTCTGGTGCTTTGTACATTATTAACTTGTGAATCCTGAATTTTCATCACTAGTTGGTGTCCTCCATAGTTATGCACTAATCCACTTTTTCTTTTATTGCATGCTCTCCATGATTAACATGTGAAACAACTTTAATATCTCCCTTAAACTCATGACAATCAGCAAATCCATTATCAACAATAATTTTCTCAATATTCCTATAAGAAATAGGAACTTGCTGGACAAACGAAAATCCATTTTCATAAGCATAAAATAGTGAACAAGCATATACATATCCTACTCATAAATTCATCTTCTTTTCTTGTTATAAGCATAAAATAGTGAATAAAATATCCTCAAGTGATCACGAGAAGGAGGTTCTCCATTTAAAATTTCATATGAAGTTTTTTCAGTTAATATTGAGAAAACATTTTTGTTAATCAAGTAACCTACCACCAACACACAATTTCAACCAAAATTTAATAAGAAGTAGTCTCTGAAAATATATTGCTTATGCTATATCCAAGATATGTTTGGATTTACTCACCGTTCTACAATTTTATTGTAGGTTTAAAGAATTTGAAAAAATAACTTCATGTTAAAGAAAGTATTTTTTGTCTCATTATCACTTCAGATAATTTTAACTTGTTTATTATATTTTTTTCATCTTAGCAAGAAATTTAAAAATATATTTGGCACCTCCTTATTATCAATTAATAAAAATAGTCAAATTCATAGAAATAGTCATCTATAGAAAATATAAAGGACCAAATAAAGGTAGATTTCTATATAGACCACATAAATTACAATAAATGAGTTCAAACTTGCCACCGACTTTATCTTTGTTTATTCAAATGAAATTTACCTCTAGTATGCTTTGCTTATTGATAAAAATCATAAGTTTTATCTATAATCTCACTATATATGGTGAGAACAATATTACAAACTAACTTGATAATCTTTAAAGAAGGGTGTCCTAGAATTTTGTGCCAAAGATCAATTGAGTATGTGTTATTGGTCTTTAAGGTCATCACTTATGTTACCACTCAAAAATAGTACTATTCATCCCTTCATGCACCCACACCAATCAACATCCCCAAAGTAGGGCCCTGCATTTTGTGAATTGAACAATATGATCGACTTTCTTTATCAATTGCAATACAAAATTAAATTTTATTTTTTAACGAGGCATAAATTGAACATTGCAAAGATTTAGGTTCTCACTAGATTTTATAGATCCCTCTTTTTTTAGAATTTGTATGTTGTCTATCTGGAAGTCCCACATGACATTAATCTACTTCACACAAGTGCCATATATACTTCAAGTCTATGATCATATTGTTAGACGTCTCTATGTCAATTATTCATGGAATTTTATCGTGTTTACCCGATATATTCTCATTCATATCAGGTTTTTTGTTTATTAGACATATTAAGCGAAGTATGTCATTGTTTATTTCTCCTTCCAATACTAAAATTGTCATCTACTGTGCTAGACATTCCTTATTATCTAGTACCTCATGTAGTGCTTTTGAGCAGTATTAACACATATTGTTCTACCTTGATTGCATCCATTACCTATTTGATTCATTGATATTATGGTAGTATTCTTGCCACATGTTCATTCTTTGCCTTGATAATGATCACTTACCAATCTATATAGCTGATAAGCTGAAAGTAAGTTTCTCCCTTATGTACAAAATAGTAATGGTGGGTGTAATTCAATGATTTGTCCTACACCTCTTTATATCTTTTTTTCTGATATTTTTCTAAGTTGATCATTGATTTGTCCTTCACCTCTCCATGCCCCTTTGTCCTGATATTTGTCTAAGGTTATCATTGATTTGTCCTTCACCTCTCCATATCCCTATGTCTTGATATATATCTAAAGCTGCAAGTCTGAGAACTTATCTTGTTCTTTATTTTCACATGCGATGGTATTTACCTTTTTTTTTTGTAAGGATTAAAATATAGTAAACAAATCCAATCTCATAAAATGTTGGTGCATTTTTCTTCCTCCCATCGCTTTTATCATTGTTCTCCTGTGTTACACTTAAATCCTTCACATGTACACGAAGAGATTTGCTCATAATTTATTCGTTCGTCTCACATTGCGTTGATCCTTTAATCATGTGTTATTATTATCAAACCAAGCTACTTACTAGGAGTGGGCATAAAATCGAAAAACTAAAAAATTAAATCAAACCCAACTACTTTGGTTCTTCAATTTCAATTTTATTTTTTGAAAGTTCAGTTCTTCGTTTTGGTATTTGGTTTAAGGGTCGCGGTACATCATTAATGATCTTTTATTAATCAAGTTCTTGAATAATATCTTTAATTACATTTGATTTATATGGCTTAAAACATTTTAAAAGTTAAAACAAAAGCCTATTTATTTTCATATTTAGCCCAAGCCCTTGTTCTTGGTATTTACCCATCTTAAACTTCTAAATTCACTTTGATGAACTCCTCTCAGATTCTCCTTGGCTCTCACTGTATCTCACACTTTTATTGTCTCTTAAATCCTATCTAATTCACTTTACAAAGTGTTTTGCTTGCCACAAATTTATTCAAACAAGGAAATTAAAAGGGGCTTTATATTTATACAGGAGTTCATGGTAGAGAATATGTTTTTTCAATTGTTTGACAATGTAGTGTTAACTGAAAAAGGCACCAATAGAGGATAATAAATAGTGTGACCTTAGAGTATTCAATGCACAATATATATAGACAGTATCCATATTATAATTAACTTTAGGAAAGCTAGAGTGCTTAATAGCACACTGCAATTGTACGAATGGTTTCTGCATATTGTTATATTTTTCATTAAAAAAATTGATTTAGAAACACTAAATGAAACTGAACCAAAGTTTAAAAAATCAAACCAAATTAGTTTGATTTGGTGTTTAGGGTGCACCTAGTTTCAAATAAAAAATTTTAGAATCGAACCAAATCGAATGCCCACCTCTAATTTTGACTTTCTTCATGGTAGTCTAGTAATGTATATTTTTATCTATAGTTTACCATTTAGTTACTATATTTTAATCGTGTTTGAGATATAACGTTAGTATATTACTTTATTTTATGAATTTTATTATATAGGAATTGATTCCTAGCTGAAGAGTGCTTTTGAAGCTAAATTAGATACTTGGTACTTTAAAAACTAAAGTAGAAGTCTAAAAATATAATCGAGATCAAAAACCAAGAACAACAACATACCCAGGTTACTTCCAAGAAAATGGGGTCTGAGGAGGGTAAAGTGTACGCAGTCCATATCATTACCTCAGATGAATTAAAGAGACTATCTCTAATAGACCTCTGGCCCAGGACATATAACAGTATAACAAACAAAAGATACAAAAGAACCCAACAACATAGGATAATACACTGCTAAATACTAAAGAAAATAAGACACCCATAGGTACTACTATAAACTACCCATCCAAAATCATAGACATCATCAAAACACCATGAACAAGAAACTGTAGGCATAGATGCAAACAAAGCACTCTTCCCTACTATAACAGATAGAGTCCTACACACTAATCCTCTACCCTAATATCAATTTAAAAATTGAAAAAAATAGGTGAACTTGAGAAAATTAACCAACTGCTTTATGAAATTTGTAGTATAAGGAAAAACCTGAGAAGACAAGGTTCCTATAAGGTAAATCTACCTCTATGCGGACCCCATAGAGAGATACTTATTTTGGGCTTGAATTTATTTTTTCCTTATTAAGGGTTGTTTGGTCCTAGGTTATTCCTAGATGGTATAAATACATCAAAACATGATTTTGAAGAGACTTTTTATCTAAGAAAGTTTAAGCGGCTAAGGTTTGGAGATACAAGGATTCATTGAGTTTTTAGACCATCAAACAATTTAATACATGAGTCTAAGGTTGAATCTTAATTGTAATGTATTCTACTTTTCAATATTTTATGGTGATGCATTTTTTCAATTATGGAGCAATTTTCCTTTCAGATTTTGACAATCACAATGTTTTGAAAATTATTAGTGGATTAGTTTCTTATTTTATTGCTTGGATTCATTATGGAGCTGTGAACTAAATTGCACAATTATTTTTAACATCCTAAAAATTTTTAGTTTCTACGAGTCTATTCTCGATCCGTGGTTAAACCACTAGTCATATTGTTCATTCATAGAATTGATCCGTCAACCTTACAAATTTGTGTAGAAACTATGACTAGAAGTATGACCCATGGAATGGGACCATGGGACATAGAACTATCCATGGGAAACATGTCATAGAAATTCTACTATTCAATTCAAAATGGGGCTTGTTGACCATTGTGGTTTTATTTCCCAATCTGATGATATGTCAACTAGTAAAACTCTAAGTATAAATGTGATTTAAGGTCATAAGAAGTCCCTATCACAAAGTTGAGTTGAAAACTTCTCTATCGACTAAGTTTTAGTGTAAGATTCTACATGGGTCAACTTCAAACTATCATTTATCCTAGAATAATAAAAGTTATGTGTCATAATAGATACCTAATTAAAGATCTTCGAATCTTCTTTCCAATGTCACCAATCATTCATCAAACCAATTCTGGAGCTATAAGTTATATGTATTTTAGTGGAGCACTACCAAACTGTCAGTAACTACCGCCCAATCCATGAATCGGTGGATTGATACTATGGCCCATGGTTTAAAACCATGAGTCGTGCATCAAAAAATTAAGTAACTTTTTATACAAAATTCTCATGGGTGTTTTAGTTGCTTCCCACTCTTTTAACCCCAACCTACATCATTTTAGATTCTTTTGAGGGTAAGAGGGAATAGTCGAGAACTCCCTCATTATAATCATCAACCCTTAGAGAAGTTAAAAAGAGAGGTTCAAGTCTCTCTAAAACCTAAGTTCAAAGTTCTTTCTCAAGTCTTCAAGATTTTAAGTTCTCAGTCCCAATTCTCATCAACCGAACTATATGGAAATTCAACAAGAGTGTTTCTTTCACCCTTGTTCCCTAAGAACTTTATTTTTATTAAGATCTATGAATTTTCTTAAATATGGCTAATATCCAAATTTTATTTTAAATCATAAAGTATTATGTTCTTCTTACAATTTTATTATAATGACCCTTTAGTTCATTTTATATATTTCCACATTTTCTCACTGTTTAGATCTTTTCTATAGCTGCCTCAATTCATTTGTGACTTGCTGGAGCTGACAATTTAGTTACTAGGCAGTTCATTTGGTTTTTAGAGCCAATTCTCTATTTTGAAGTTCTCACTATTAAGGATTGAGTCATAGGCATAAATTTCATATTGACAACCTTATATTCTGATTTTGACAGTTCCATTAGCTTTGGAACAATAATTTTAGGCTAAGGGACCTTTGGTTTGGGTTTCTAGACTTTTAGACTCATTTTAGCAATGAGATGGATTTTGGTAAAACTGTTCCTTGGATGTGTGGCCCATATTGTAACGACCCTCTCGATTGTTTTTTCTTTTCCAGATATTTTTGTTGTTATAAATTTCCTATAGCTTCCCCAAGTCATTTGTGACTTGCTGAAGTTGACAGTTTAGTTACCAGGCAATTCGTTTGGTTTTTAGAGTCAATTCCTTGTTTTGAAGTTTTCACTAATAAGGATTGGATATCAAGCATAAAAATTAGTTTAATAACCTTGTATTCCAATTCTTACAGACTCATAAGATCTAGAACATCAATTTTATGCTAGGGAAATGGTTCAGGTCTGAAAGCTTTTGGACACATTTTGGGCTCTTGATCAAAATTTGATTAAAATAGCCGTTAGGTGTGGGGCTAACTTTTTTTTTGAAATAACCTTGGATAGAAATTTTGATTGTGCCATTGAGTCTAGAATGTCAAATTTTATAAGGTAGCATAGTTCATTTGCACTAACAGGATTTTGAATAAATCTCGAGGGGTCGGTGGAGACATGGAATTTTCCAAGTCTCGACTGGTGCATTACTCAGTTTTAGTGGAATCCACTTAAATGACTAGGCTTACCATCTAGGCCACTAAAGTGGAACCCATTCCATTAAAGTGGAGGACACTTAAGTGGCCCTTTTTCTGCTTTTGCAAAGAAGCAAACCCAGTGGGTACTGCTTAAGCGGTACATAGCCATTTTAGAAGTCAAGTGGCCACTTAAAAGGCTCCTGGGAGGCCATTAAATACCTATTTTACCAATTTTCATCTCATTTTTCACAGTCTCATGAGCTTGAAGCCCTAGAGAGTGTTCATTGGGATATTTGTGAGCTCGAATTACTCGTTTCCTCATTGAAATCATTGTAAACTTCTGTTTAATTCATGGTTTAATTCTTTTATTTAAACCCAAATCCCTAGATTATTATTTAGTTGATTTTATTATCATTTGAGCTTGAAATCTACCCATTCTTAAGGGTAAATGATCCTCGAGCCTAGATGGATATGTTGAGGATTTCTAAAGTGCAATTCCGCAAGCAAACACAACATAAGAAAGCTTTTTAAAAGGAGAAATCATCGATTTTGTGGACTTCACTAGGCTTTCTCCAATGTCTAGGTAGGCTAGTCTTACATTCCTCTTAGATTGGCTTCATTATAGTATGAATATGATAATATGATAGTTTTGGGATGAGAATTAGGTCTTGGAGGAATATTTAGTGTGATGGAGATCTTTTAGCCAATTAAAGACTCAGAATTAGTCCTAATTACCTTAATTACTCATTCTTTAGGTAGGATTGCTATCTTGAGACTACAGTGCGACTTATTTAATATCTAGTAGTGAAATTAGATACCTTAGCCTTGTTAGGGGTAGAATTTTCCTTAAAATAGATTTTGGGGATTAGAAGTAGGTCCTTCCAATCCACCTTAGGCAATGATTTCTATTAGTTCCTTGTAAATTCAATAGGCCTTGCACATTACTTTAATTATGTTCTTTCGAGGAGGTTTAGATGCATGGTATTTTATCCTAGATTGATGCTTGGGAGTTGATAGTAGTTCCGATTCTAGTACGGTAATTTATTACCTTAAAATTAGTTTGATTGCAGCATTATTCATGATATGAGTTTTGGTTCAAGTCCCATAATGATAATATGAGTTTTGACTCAAGTACGACAATGATAATATGAGTTTTGGTTCACGTACGACATTGAGAGGTTAATTATGAAAATTATGGAACTTGTTTGATTCCATTATTTTATGATATGGTAGCATCTATGATTATGATTTCAGTATATGGTTAATTAGCATAATCCTTGTTACTATTCTCCTTGATTGCACCTCTGAGGTTACGGAGGGCCGCGTTGAGTTATTTACTTTATTCGTACTTTCTGGCTTATGGGAACCAGTTATGTAGAGATAGTTGTGTTTTTCTTTATTATTATTAAAATTATTTAATTTCAGCATTCGGAGTATTATTCTAGGTTTTTCTTTTTTTTCCAACTTAGTTTATTTATCTTGCATTCTATTACGATTATATTATAATTTAGCACAATCAGCCGATGATGCCTACCGAGTACCCATGACTTTGGTAATCATACTACACTTCTATACCTTTTTGGAGTGGATGCAAGTACTAGTGGTTATTGTTGGCACCGAGATTTGTGCTGGTCGGAATTAAGAGATGGGTGAGCTTTCGAAGGCAGAGTTGACCCAATTCTCCTTCTTTTGTATTTTCTAGTTTTTCCATTTTTGAGACTATTGTATATTGACTTGATAGTACTTGTATTTTTTTTATATATTTGAGGCTCTTGTACCAACATTACTAGGTCGTGGGATGTTATTACTCCTCTTTGTTTCTCTTTCTTTATATTATTGTCTTATGGTTAATTGCTTGTAATTCATTTACTTGCACTTTTTGAACATTTACGCTATTTTCCACCAATTAGCCCATTACTTATAGTTTTGAGCTACAATTTTGGCTTACCTACTGATAGGGTAAAGTAGGTTCCATCATGACATAGAAATTAGATCGTAACAATATCATCAAAATAATTCAATAAAGCCGTTGAGTCTGGAATGTCGAATTTAATAGGGTAGCATAGTTCGTTTGCATTCATAAAATTTTGAACGAATCTCGAGGGTTCGATAGGAATTCGGAAAAAATTATTTTAGCTATGCATGATATGCTATAGAAATATAGCACTTTCGATATTTAAAACAATGAAAATATGCAAGTTTCTTAGGTTGTTTTGTTAGATATGATGTATTTTGGGTATGTTTTACAAAAAAACTAGGTTTTGGATGCTAAGTTTAAGAAAAAGGTGAAAAATGGAGTTTTTGGCTACTTACTTGATCATTTTTTTGGGAATTTGTGGCCCTTATTGGATATACGTAACCAAAGCATGTGTTGAAACTTAAAGTTTGGAAGATTGGTTGCAAGAATTGGAAGGCCTGACACTTACCTATTTCTATATGTGGACCACATATAGCATTTGTGGTCCGTATGTGACTAAGGTAAGTACTAGAAATGAAGATCCAGAGAGTGCAAGAGATGAAGAAGAACTTCTGGCGCTTACCTATGTCTACATATAGACCACATGTAGTACATGAGGACCACATGTGGGTAAGGTAAGTACAAGAAGTCCAAAAACCTGAGAATGAATAGTGCAAAAAAGTATTTTGTCACTTACCTGGGTCTACATGCAAACTACATGTGGTACATATGTCCATTGCCAGACCGCATGTTGACATAGGTACGTGGCTACTGGCCCTTTTTGTCCTTTTTTGTTCGAACTTTGATTTTTAGGGTTTCCTCATGTACTATAAATACCATGTATGTGTTTTTAGTAAAAGTTACTCACCCTTGATACATACAAACATATTTTGATTCTGAGATCCAATTTTGTTCTTGGAATTCTCTTGTATTGATTTTGGTTGATTAATTTAGTTAAAGTTTTAGGATTTTTGTTGTGACTATTTTGATTACATCTTATTCTTTCAATTATGAACGTTCTTGATTAATTCACAAGCATGAGCGACTAAAAAACCTTAGCTAGGGTTTTGGAAACCCTGGCGGATTGTCGAAGTAGGGGAAGTGCTATGTTATTCTGAATAGATACCCATGCATGAATTGTGTTATCTCTACTTTAATAGATAACTTAGCGGTTGCATATATTAGGATCCCACCTAGATTATTTATACTTAAACCAAAAGAGGAGTAGTGACTAGGAAAAGAAAATTACCAAAGTAATTTTAAGTTTAACTATCGATCCACGCTACTAGGTATTATCTATGTAAGATGGTTAGCTGTCATCTAATAACTAGAGACTCAAGAGGTAGTAGTTAACTGAGATCTAGGATAAGGTTTAATAAGGCTATATCCTAAGACTCAAAAGGCAAAGGGTGTCATCTTTCAGGTAGTCAAAAAGATGGTTGGTGGTACATAACTTATTAGATTCTGCATGCAAGGTATCAGGTTGGTTCAATAAAGCACGATATGCCTACAAAGTTTTGAAGCCAGGCAGAACACATTCGTAGTGATCACTGATGATAGATTACAACTAAAGTTAATATTAGAACTACTTGTTCGATATTAATACCACAATCCCCCTATTTACTTTTCTAGTTTTGCCCGTTGATTACAATAGCTGAAAGTCGCAATTCCATGTATTCCCTTGGGATTTGATCCTAACCTTTTTTGGGTTGCTTTATTTGACAGCGATCTCATAATCATTAGATTAAAGGTGTATCTTGGGCATTATCAAAGTTTTGCGCCATTTTCGGGGAATACGATGTTGGGTTGTAAATTGAGGTTGTTGCAGTTTTTAGGTCTTTTTGTTTTTGTTCTTAGTTGGGTATACGCTGGTGTATGCCTAGCACATGGAGTACAGGTAATCCCTTACTCCTAGTAAATCCAAATCCAGATAGGATCATATAAACACTTAGTAAGATGATGGAGCCGAAAAGAGATGATATTGCAGAAGAGGTTTGTGATGATGCACACTAGGTGCCTCCCCATCCCGCTGAAGGAGTTCAATACATTGTTGACCCGTAGACGGGGGTGTTATTAGCACAAGCTACTAATTAGGGAAGGGATAAAGATGCTCAGTGGATAGCTGGGAGGTAGAGCTAGGTGTTAAGAGGTAGGAAACAGAACACCAAGCAACACTTGGTGGTAATCAGAAAAGAGTTAGAGGTGGCCGTGCTCAAGTGATCCCAACATACCAATATCTACAGCCATATGAGGATAATGAAGAGGATCTGGGGTACATTAAGCTGGAAGAGACTGAAACTATTATTCTTTCTGTTTTACCCCAACCATTAAGTTTGATATAACGAGCGCAATAATTCAGCTGTTAAATCTGAAGGGTGTATTTGTGGGTTTGCCTACAGATGGTGGAAACATGCACCTTGCAAGTTTCATTGGAATCTACAGTTCGTACTCAAATCCAAGGATAAATCAGGTGGCACTTAGATTGAGGTTGTTACCCTTATCACTTACAAGAGAAGAAACTTTATGGATAGGGGAACTACCAAGAGGATCTATCACTACATGGAACAAATTGCATAGGCAATTCTTGAACTAGTTCTTTCCTCTATCTAGGATATTGTGTCTTAAGGATGAGATTTATAATTTCAGGCAATTGCAATTAGAATCTATGTGTGAGGCTTAGTTCAGGTTTAAGAAGAAGCTGAATATGGTGCCCAACATTGAATTTAAAGGACGAGCTTATTGGACATATTCTACAGAGCCCTGACCATCAGTTCCATAGCCATGACAGACACCATCTATAGAGGAGATTTTATGAGACTATGTGGGAGGTATCTTTAGATATCCTAGATTAGATCTCGCTTACTAATCGAGAGTGGAGAACTCGAGAGGTTGAGAGAGGATCTAGAACATATGCTATTGGTGCCCCCTACAACCAGAAAGTAGTTAATGATTCAGTGGCGCAAGAAATTGCATTGCCGAGAACTAATCTTGGTTTACTAGCAAAACAGTTTGCAGTAGAAAGTTCTGAGAAAGTGAACATAGTAGGAGCACAGGGTTCAACTTCCAAAGCTTACGAGTCAGAGTTAGAGGAGGAAACAAATTATTTGGATGTGAGTTGGCGGGTTTCCAAGCCCAAGGGCAAGGAAACCAAGGTCGATACTATTATGACAGATACTGAGACCATAGTAGGGAGTGAGATGGTGACTATAGAAATAAGGATGACTATAGAAAGAAGGGAGATAGATATTCCACTTGGCAGATGAGATACATAATCTATAATGGAAGATATATTGACTAAGCTAGTAAAGGATCAAGAAAATCAGGAGAACAACCTTAAGGAAATTAAGGCTGAAATTTCAGGGTTTACCCAAAAAGTTAAATATCATGCCATTACTATGAAGTAGTTAAGCACCAGTTCAGACAGATGTCAGCAATACTGAACCAGAGGCATCCAGGCACCCTTCTGGACAACACTATTCAAAATCTAAAAAATGATGGTCAAGTTCTTGCTATTACCACAAGGAGTGGTATAACTACTATAGAACCCCCATTAATTGCACGAAAGCGCTAAGGCATGATGAAACTATTAATGACAAGACATCTATTGTGAAGCTAGAAAAGGAAATAGTGGTTATGGTAAAGTTGGTAAGGGTAAAAGTAATGGTCAGGTTGTTGAGTCAGAAATAAGAAAAATTCCAAGACCACCCCCACCTTTTCCTCAGAGATTGAAGCAGACGAGAGAGAGGAAGGAAAGTTCAAAAGATTTATCAAGATGTTGAATGAGTTGAGCTTGAACATCCCTCTTCTTGAGTCGTTATAGAAGATGTCTGGATATGTAAGGTTTTTGAAGCAATTGGTTACAAAGAAGAAAGGGTCTACGATTTAGGATGTTGATGGATTGCATCACTGCGACTAAGTCTCTGGCCCAGAAAAAGGGTGATCTTGTCATAACCCAAACCAGGGCCAGGCCGTGACGAGTATTTTGAACCATGAAGGCCCAAAATGCCCCTATCTATCTGGTAATCATGCAACTAATTCATATGATCAAAGTAATGTGGAAGAAATGCAATAATTCGGAAACATGGTCATAAATATGAAAAGAAACAATAATGGAGAAATAAGGTTCCCCCAACATCAATCCACCTCTAAACAACTGTCTGCGAAAATCTCTAACAAATGACT
The DNA here is from genome assembly GCF_002878395.1 of Capsicum annuum. Taxonomy (NCBI): domain Eukaryota; kingdom Viridiplantae; phylum Streptophyta; class Magnoliopsida; order Solanales; family Solanaceae; genus Capsicum; species Capsicum annuum. Next base: position 100,490,828 of record NC_061115.1, on the reverse strand, counting down.
GAGTCAAGTAACTGTATATAAGTTGGGACAAGGCCCCCAGTACACCCCAAAACTGAATATAAGATAAAAGGACTGCAGGACATAATAACTTCCGAAACATAGAAGGCTCACCACTTGTCTTTGCAACTCTGTCTGAATGATCTACTGATTCTCTTGACCCTTAGAATGCGCCTCTGAACCTGAGAGGTTGGAGAGGGGAGGGGGTTAGCATAAAAGTACTGGCACGCAGAGATATCAAAACAAAACATAATATTTTTACAAAATATAGTTGAGAGCCATTAGAAAGCAATTTCGTATCAAATCATTTGAAAACACATGGGCGTAATGCAATAGTTTCTCAAAAATAATGAAATGCAACTGAGCAAGGTGGAATACCCTACATAATTTACACCAACTGCCCAACCTTGTTTGCCGCTGAGATTAAAGTATAAGTGAGGGAAAGACACACAAGACCACGAAGCATGGTGTCTCGACCCACTAGTAGTGCCTAAGATCACTTAGCTCGGGCTCCTACCTATAGTCTCAATTTGGGAATGACATAAAGTCAAGTACACAAGAGCACTTAGCCTGGTACCAAATTTCTATGTTGGCAAACATATTTTCCATCGATGAGCCCTTACACTCAAACACCTTCTTCGGGCATCTACCTATCTCATGTAAAATCAATGCATTCGAATTTCATCTGATTATATCACATATCATATTTTGTAGGGTATCGTCATACCCGACTTGCAAGTCATCAATATAACTTCCACATATGCATAATCATGTAAAAACCAAGGTGCTTCATCATTTACCAGTGGTGAACAATATTTATTTCAAATTCGTGCTCTCTTTTGTTGGTCATAATATGATATGGGGTATCAAGACATTATCATGGGAATTTGAAAGCAATTTATCATTCATATTTGTCAAATATCCATGGAAAATCTCAAATCACTTATGCATAGTTTCAACCATTGAAGTATATGGGCAAACAATTCCCATGACATAAAGAAAAATGACTTAAAAATCATATTGAAAGCAAGTTATTAGCATTTGATTGAAAACCCCCATTTAAAGCATGCATGTTCATAAAAACTACACCCATGAGATTTTAGGATAACCCCATGTACCTTGATTACTACGAATATTAGATGCTTCTCGAAGCCTACGTTGAGAGGATTCCAAATATGTAATTTGTTCCTAAAACCCCTGGTAGAATCACGAGTTTCTTGGGTTTTTATTTTGAAACCCTAAGGAGTATATTTGAGCATTTTTGATGAATGAAGGTGTATTTTGCGGTCCTTCGAACTGAATTTCGTGTTTTAGGGCAAAGTAAGGGTGAAAAAGGACCATTTTGTCCCCAAAACGGAGTGTTTAAGTTACTTGAATTCTTTACATAGGCGCCACCCATTCCATTGCCTATGTTTACATAGGTGACTCCTAGGCTATCGCCTATGTTTACATAGGCGCCACCTAGGCTATTGCCTATGCTTTCCAGTGGCCATGGGCGATTGGTTAGGCGATGTATATCACTTTGGAAAGCCATAACTTCTTGCTCGGGTGTTGAATTTTAGCAAAATTGGTATCGTTGGAAAACTAACTCGAAGACCTATCATTTGAAACATAGTAGGATCCCTAATTTGACATATACAGAGAGTTATGGTTGATGGAAGCTGACACACTTTACCACATCCACTCAAACTTAGTCGATCGAAATAGTTTCAACTAGTCCTTGAGTTGAAGGACCTCTATGGTCTAAATTCAAGCTTGGATTCACATGCTACACAAACAATTAACATGCCGTATTGGCATAGGATTTTATGGCTTTGGGGTTTATCAACATATCAAAATCATGGTCTATATTGTAGCCCAAAATGCGGGGCGTTACATTATCCCTCCTTTGGATCATTCATCCCAAATGATGATGCGGGACACAGACAGACACGATTTCAAGCCTAATAAAGGACTAGGAAAGATAAGATAGGGATAGTACCTTCTATCTTATCCTTCATCAAAGCAAACAAATTGGGATATCTAATTCTCATGTCATCTTCTGATTCCCAAGTTGCTTCTTCGACTTTCTGATTCCTCCATAGTACCTTTATTGAGGCTATCTCTTTGCTCCTTAGCTTTTGAACTTGGCAATCTAAAATTTCAATGGGATCTTCTTCGTAAGACAAGGAGTCTGTCACTTTGATATCCTCTATTTGCAATACCAGAGAATGATCTCCAATGCATTTCTTCAACATGGATACATGGAATACCGGATGAACGGAACCCAAACTTGCAGGCAATTCTAGCTCATAAGCAACTGTACCAATCTTTTTCAGAATCTGATATGGCCCTATGTAGAGAGGGCTAAATTTACCCCTTTTTCCAAACCGCATAACTACTTTCATAGGAGAAACCTTGAGAAATACCCAATCACCAACTTCAAAGTCTAGTTCTCTTCTTCAAACATCGGCATAGGACTTCTGACGACTCTGAGCAGTCTTGAGTTATTCTCTAATGATCTTCACTTTCTCCATCGCCTGGTGAGCAAGATCAGGACCATATAACTGGGTCTCACCCACTTTATACCATCATATCGGAGACCTACATCTCCTCCCATACAAACCCTCAAAAGGAGCCATCTTGATGCTGGCATGGTAACTATTATTATAAGCGAATTCACCTAGTGGTAGGTGATCTACCCAACTATCTTTGAAATCAGTGACACATGCCCTCAACATATCCTCGAGGGTCTAAATGGTACGCTCAGCTTGCCCATCTATCTGAGGGTGGAAAGCTATGCTCAAATTCACTTGTGTACCTAACCCCTTCTGAAAAGATCTCCAAAACTGAGATGAAAACTGTGTACCTCTATCAGATATAATGGACACTGGTGCCCCATGCAACCAAACTATCTCGTTAATGTAAATCTTAGCATAACCCTCTCCCGAATAATTAGTCCTTACAGGCAAAAAGTGGGCTGACTATGTCAACCAATCTACAATCACCCATATAGAATCATACAGGTTTCGGGATCTCGGAAGTCCTATAATAAAGTCCATGTTTATTATCTCCCACTTCCATAAAGGCAGGGCTATCTCTTGGGAAGTACCACCTGGCCTCATGTGTTCTACCTTCACTTGTTGACAGTTCAAACACTTGGACACAAAATCAGCTACATCACGTTTCATGTTATTCCACCAATACAAGGTTTTCAAATCATAGTACATCTTAGTAGAGCCTGGGTGAACGACATACCTTGAAGTGTATGCCTCATTAAGGATTCTTTCCCGCAGCCCATCAACATTCGGAATGCACAACCTACCCTGAAATCTTAGAATACCATCACCACCAATTTCAAACGACATAACCTTTTGTTGTCCCACATCTTTCTTGATTTGCATCAAGATGGGATCTTCAACCTGCTTCTCCTTAACTTCAGCACAAAGGGATGACTTAGCTAACTCATGAACAATCACCCCTCCATCTTTGGAATCTAAGAGTCGCACTCTCAGATTTGCAAGGCGGTGAATATCCTTCACCATCTCTTTCTTTCCTTCTTCTACATGAGAAAGGCTGCCCATAGAAAACCTGCTGAGGGCATCGGCTATAACATTTGCCTTACCCAGATGGTAATGCAGACTCATATCATAGTATTTCAAAAGCTCTATCCAACGCCTCTGCCTGAGGTTCAATTCTTTTTGTGAGAAAACATACTGCAAACTCTTATGGTCAGTATAAATATCAATATGCACTCCATAGAAATAGTGCCTCCAGATTTAAGTGCAAACACCACGGCTGCTAACTCTAAGTCATGAGTGGGGTAATTGTGCTCATGCACCTTTAACTGCCTAGATGCATAAGCTATCACCTTACCACACTACATCAATACACAACCAAGTACCACACGGGATGCATCACAATAAACCACAAAATTATCTACACCCTTGGGAAGGGTCAAAACAGGAGCAGTAGTCAGCTTGTCCTTCAACTTCTCAAAACTGTTTTCACACAAGTCAGACCACACAAACTTTATCTTTTTCTGAGTCAGTTTAGTAAGTGGAGCAGCTATGTAATAAAAACTCTCTATGAACCTTTTGTAATACCCTGCCAAATCCAAAAAGCTCCGAATATCGGTTGGAGTCATGGGTCTGGGCCATTTTCTCACTACTTCAACTTTCTGGGGATCCACTCTTATCCCGTCACTGGACACAATATGCCCCAGGAAGGCAATAGCATCTAACCAGAATTCATACTTAGAAAATTTAGCATACAGCTGATGATCCTTAAGGGTCTGAAGAATAATTTAGAGGTGATTGGCGTGATCCTCTTTACTCTTAGAATAGATTAGAATATCATCAATAAATACAATGACGAACAAGTCAAAAAATTGATAGAACACTCTATTCATAATATCCACGAAGGCTGCAGGGGTGTTAGTCAATTCGAAGGACATGACTAGAAATTTGTAGTGACCATATTGGGTTCGAAAGGCTATCTTGGGAACGTCTGACTCCCTAACTTTTAACTGATGATAACCCGAACGAAGGTCTATTTTTAAAATACACTTGGCACCCTAAAGCTGGTCAAAAAGTTTGTCAATCCTAGGAAGAGGATATTTATTTTTAATCGTGACCTTATACAACTGGCGGTAGTCTATGCACATACGAAGGGATCCATCCTTCTTTCGCACGAAGATCATGGGTGCACCTTATGGGGAAACACTAGGACGAATAAAACCTTTGTCTAGGAGGTCTGCAAGCTGTTCCTTTAACTCCTTTAGTTCTACGAGAGCCATTCTATATGGCGGAATAGAAATAAGACGAGTGTCTGGCAATACATCAATGCCAAAATCTATCTCCGTATCAAGGGGTATCCCTGGGAGATCTTCGGAAAAGACTTCTGGGAATTCATTCACTCTAGGGACTGACTGCAAAGGAAGATTTTCAACTTTTGAATCTTTTACTCGGATTAAATGGTACATACAACCTTTGGAGATAAGCTTTCGGGCTCTAAGATAAGAGATAAAGTGACATTTAGGTTCCACAAAACTCCCTGCCCATATAATTGGTGTGTCATTCGGGAAAGAAAAAGTGACCGTTCGGGTCCTGCAATCAAGGGTGGCATAACACGATAGAGCCAGTCCATCCCAAGGATGGCATCAAAATCTATCATATCAAGTTCTATAAGGTCTGCCAAAGTTTCCCACTATGAATAGACTCGATACAATTTCTATACACCCTTATAGCAACAACAGAATCACCTATAGGAGTAGAAATAGAGAAGGGTTCTATAATAATTTTGGGCTCAAACTCGAAACCAATAGCCACATATGGGGTCACATAAGGTAAAGTAGAGTCGGGATCAAGAAATACATAAACATCATGAGAAAAGATTCATAACATACCGGTGACAACATCTGGTGAAGCTTTTGCCTCCTAGTGGTCAGTCAAAAAATATAACCGATTGCGACCACTCCCGGCAGCTGAAGGGGCACCCTTAGGAAGAGGATCTGTGGAGGTGGCTTGGGACTTAGCCCCCCCTTCGTATTTCCTCCAGCAAAAGGACAATCTCTCTGAAGGTGACCCACTCTTCCATAAGTATAGTAGTTTTTCCCCTCAAACCAACACCTATATAGATGATTCCTTCTGCAAACCTTGTACTGCGGATAAGTACAATGCTGCTGGGACACACTTTCCTGAGACTGTATACCTAGAGCTTCGGATCTATGAGGAGTCTGAAAACTCTGAGTTTGTCTGTCTATCGGTTATCTGGGTGCTGGCTGCTGACTGTGCATTATTCCAAAACTTCTTCTTCTTTGACCACTTATTACCCCAGTTACTACTTTGCAGCTGACTATAGTGCTGGTCCGCAGATCTAGCTCTCTTAGCCTGTTTGTCTTTCTCTCTAGATTCAACAATCTTTTTCTTCTTCTCTTCCACCTGTTGTATATGAATGATCAATTGAGCAAAGTCTAACTCCTTAGCCCCCTGTCACTCAAGTACTAGTTTATCAGCAAGGACAGATGTAAATTTCCTCATCTGGGCTCTCATATTACTAGTCAACTCTGGTGCATAGCAGGCTAGTTTATTAAACTTCAAAGTGTACTCCTAGACACTCATACTGCCCTGCTTTAGATTCATAAACTCTTTCTCTTTGGTCTTCCTCAACTCCAGAGGAAAGAATCTATCAAGGAAAGCTTCTACAAATTCTGCCCAAAATGTGGGCTCAGCACTCTTACCTTTTGCATCTTCCAAGTCGGCATACCACTGATTCGCAACGTCCTTGAGCTGATAGGTTGCTAGTTCCACCCCTTCAACCTCATACACATGCATCACCTTAAAGATATTTTCCATCTCATCGGCGAACACCTGTGGATCTTCCTCCACCTTGGTGCCAGTGAACTTAGGTGGGTTCATCTTCATAAAATGTCCGACCTTAGTAGCCTTAGACGTAACAAATGCAGACCCAACATCTTCCGATCGTTGATCTTGGTTAGCTACCAACTGTGTCAACATATGAATAGAACGTCTGAATTCTACATTTGAAATATCTCCCTGACCAGTTAGGGGACGATTGATATTAGTCTGCGGAGCCCGAGGCAGACAAGTCGGGACTGGAGGGACTCCTAGAGTAGGGACAAGTTCTGGAGTGTGAGCTCTGTTACGGGTCCGCATCCCATGGGTGGGACGGACCTCATCTGCCTGAGCATTCTGATCGATGATACGATGTAGAAGCATAACTGTGTTTCTGAAACATAAGTGATCATTGATTAGGGGACAATTCAGACTCTAAAGCACGAACTAAATCACAAAGAAAGGAAATATTTCCTAAACACCTAGCAGCCTCTTGCTTATAAGTGTGGCGCACTACACACCCATAAACAGGACTCTATTGACATGATTTCGCAAATACCCTAGGACCATAAACCATGCTTTGATACCAAGTTTGTCACGACCTAAACTAGGGCCTGGCCGTGATGAGCATTTCGAACCATGAAGGCCCGAAACACCCTTATCTGTCTTGTAATCATGCATCTAATTCATATGATCAAAGTAATGCGATAGAAACGCAATAATTCAGAAACATGGTCATAAATATGAAAAGAAACAATAACGGGGAAATAAGGTTCCCCCAACATCAATCCACCTCTAAACAACTGTCTGCGAAAATCTCTAACAAATGACTGAGTTAAGTAACTATATATAAGCTGGGACAAGGCCCCCAGTAGACCCCAAAACTGAATATAAGATAAAAAGACTGCAGGATATAAGACCTTCTGAAACATAGAAGGCTCACCACTTGTCTTTGCAACTCTGTCTGAATGATCTATTGATTCTCTTGAACCCTAAATTGGGCCTCTGAACCTGAGAAGTTGGAGAGGGAAGGGGGCCAGCATAAAAGTACTGGCACGCAGAGATATCGAAACAAAACATAATATTTTTACAAAATATAGTTGAGATCCATTATAAAGCAATTTCGTTTCAAATCATTTGAAAACACATGGGCGTAATGCAATAGTTTCTCAACAATAATGAAATGTAACTGAGCTAGGTGGAATACCCTACATAATATACACAACTACCCAACCTCGGTTGCCGCCGAGATTAGAGTATAAGTGAGGGAAAGACACACAAGACCACGAAGCTTGGTGTCTCGACCCACTGGTAGTGCCCAAGATCACTTAGCCCGGGCTCCTACCTATAGTCCCAATTTCGGAATGACATAAACTCAAGTACACAAGATCACTTAGCCTAGTACCAAATTTCCATATCAGCAAACATATTTTCCAGCGATGAGCCCTTACACTCAAATGTCTTCTTCGGGCTTCCACCTATCTCATGTAAAATCAATGCATTCGAATTTTATCTAATTCAATCACATATCATATTCTGTAGGGTATCGTCATACCCGACTTGCAAGTCATCAATATAACTTCCACATATGCATAATCATGTAAAAACCAAGGTGCTTCATCATTTACCAGTGGTGAACAATATTTATTTCAAATTCGTGCTCTCTTTTGTTGGTCATAATATAATATAGGTTATCAAGACATTATCATGGTAATTTGAAAGCAATTTATCATTCATATTTATCAAACTTCCATGGAAAATCTCAAATCACTTATTCATAGTTTCAACCATTGAAGTATATAGGCAAACAATTCCCATGACATAAAGAAAAATGACTTAGAAATCATATTGAAAGCAAGTTATTAGCATTTGATTGAAAACCCCCCATTTAAAAGCATGCATGTTCATAAAAACTACACCCATGAGATTTTAGGATAACCCCACGTACCTCGATTAATATGAATATTAGATGTTTCTCGAAGCCTACGTTGAGAGGATTCCAAATATGGAATTTGTTCCTAAAACCCCCGGTTGAATCCTGAGTTGCTTGGGTTTTTATTTTGAAACCCTAAGGAGAACATTTGAGCACTTTGATGAATGAAGCTGTATTTTGGGGTCCTTGGAACTGAATTTCATGTTTTAGGGCAAAGTAAGGGTGGAAAAGGACCATTTTGTCCCCAAAACGGAGTGTTTAAGTCACTTGAATTCTTTAAATAGGCGCCGCCCATCCCATTGCCTATGTTTACATAGACGCCGCCTAGGCTATCGCCTATGTTTACATAGGCGCCGCCTAGGCTATCGACTATGCTTTCCAGCGGCCATGGACGATTGGTTAGGCGACGATATCACTTTGAAAGGCTATAACTTCTTGCTCGGGTGTCGGATTTTAGCAAAATTGGTATCGTTGGAAAGCTAACTCGAAGTCCTATAATTTGACACATAGTAGGATCCCTAATTCAACATATACAGAGAGTTATAGTTGATGGAAGATGACACACTTTACCATGTCCACTCAAACTTAGTCGATTGAAATAGTTTCAACTCGTCCTTGATCTGAAGGACCTCTATGGTATAAATTCAAGCTTGAATGGATTCACATGCTACACAAATAATTAACATGTCGTATTGGCAAAGGATTTTATGGATTTGGGGTTTATCAACATAGCAGAATCATGGTCTATATTGTAACCCGAAATGTGGGGCGTTACAGATCTCCAGCATTCATGATACTTGCGCCCTCCTTAATCGACTGTGATGCAGCTATTGATGGATAACCGCACTATGAAGAAACCTGTGGGCATTTCTTTTAATTTGATTATAAGAGCTGATAACTTCATCTTTCAGGCTGACTTTGTCATTCTAGACTGTGAGGTTGACGTAGAGATACCCATCATATTAGGGAGACAATTTATTGATATAGGCAGAGCGATGGTTGACATGGGAAAGGGGGAGATAAAGTTTAGAGTCAATGGTGAGTAGGTCACATTCAATATCCAAAAAATAATAAAGCAGCCGACTGACATGAGGGTAGTATAGGTAATAGATTGTATTGATGACCCAAGAGGGTATTTTTTTTTGGTATCTTGATGAATTCTGAGTAATCAAAGTACCCACGTCGTGCCACAATGTTCAATCAAGTGTCCAAAATAGGGCCTGGCGATGATGAGTATCCTAAGTCCCATGTGGATCGGAGATCACCCCCTTCATCTAGCCTTATCAGCATAACAACCCCATGTGTTGGTTGAAGTTCGAACACATAACAAGATAGCGTATAGTAAAAATAATAACCATTCAATGATAAGTCTATACCAACCACTAGAAATTGGACAACCGTTCATCGCCAAACAACCAGGCAACCACCCAAGTCCACAGTGGTCAAACAAAGCCTCTACAAAATCCAAAATCAATAAAAGGTCAGGACATGCCCCCGATAGTAGCCAAAACAAAGTCTAAACAATGTGTAAGACATAGAAGACAAGGAACATGAAATAAATCTTTCTGAAGTATGGAAACTCACCACTTTAATGTCAACTCATAAACTAACTCGAGCACCTGATCGCTGTGCAATAAAAGTAAAAGAAGTTCTGATACCTGCGTCGCATGGGGATAAACTTCCAGAGATGGTTAGCGTTAGAGCTATAGCATGTAACTCAGGGATAAAGGAATAAAATAATGCCATCATTCACAACCAAGTCAAATAACTATATGCAATCACATATATACATATATACTGTGTCAGGATAGGGAATAAGATTTAGCATGCTTTTAAAAATCTTATCTTGGGTTATGTAACATAACCATCATATAACATAGCAACCATAGACTATATGGGCCTAGCTCTACCTTAGAAGGAAGGGCCTAAGTGCATGTAGTCGCACGAACTAGAGAATATCCATATTCGTATATGCTTTTATGGGGGACTAGAACCTCCTAGCATAATCAAGGTGACTTAAGCACTAATGTATACAGTATGGGGGACTCGAACCTCCCATTCATATATTCATTCAGAGGACTCAAACCTCCTGGTCAAATAGATACCCACACCGGCTAGCGTGATTTTCAGTGTTAGTACTTTGGACTCCACTTTCACAGCGTGGCTACATATTCCGCTTTAAAGCCTAATTAAAAAATTCATTACACATACATATCCATTAATCCAATTACTTACCAAAGTCATCCCATTGGTATTGTCATACCAACCCCACTTGGAAGTGTATAACATGCCATAACCATTATTAAATAATTTGGGACTAGAACCCATTGTCTAACAAAGATGTCAATTCAATTCAACATTTAGGGACTTAAACTCCTGTAGTATTTCAAATCAATTTATGGCCAACAAGGCATTTGTAAAACCATTTACCAATCATTATTATTCTTAAGCCAATGCCTTAGTTCAAAACATAATTCAATCGTACGACAAGATTATTTTCATTAACAATTTCACAAATAGGTTGAGGGCATACCATTATCAAAGCTAAAATCCATCAAATCTAGGGTTAAACATAACCCATTTGTTAAATCACAATTCCCATGTATCCACAAGTGAAAAACTATTATCAAAACATGTGAAATCACAATCTAAACCATGAGAAAACAATACTCAACATTATACATTCAAACCCTTAACCATGGTTTTCAAAACCACCATGAATGACTCATTTTTTGTAAACATCTGATTTTAGTGAACTAATAATGAGGGAAGATTCACATGCTCGAGTTATGAAGATTTACGGGGAGAATTCGATATTTAAGCCCTTAGATGACCACTTTGAAGAAACCCTAGCCCAATTTTTCTTGAGAGGTTTTAGAGAGAGTTAGAGAGTGATTAATCTTTTAAGTGTAAAATAAATGCCCAATTTATGTTATAAGATGTGGGATCTTAAGGTCTTTAGGGTGGGAAATTTTCAAAGTACCCCCAGCTTAAAACTATAGAAACTCGTTGGTGGTTATGATTTGACCCTCCAACTCGTCACCACAACATACGATTGATACCATCAAGTAGTCACCAGAACAGAAGGTTGGATACCACACTCTGTCCAACTTACATCACTCTTACCCCACTCATTACTAGAATATATGATTGGTAAGCTCTAGTCATATCCAAAGATGAACAATATAGGCTAAACACTAGACAACATACGATTGGGCCCTAACCCTCTCGCCACATGACCATACGACTCGTATGGAGTATCTCGTAATTAGAACAAAACTTGGACATTAACACACTGGCCAACATAGGACTAGGGTCCCTAGACCCATCACCACACCATACGATTTATGGTGTAATTCGTAAGATGAATAGAAACTTCAAAACTCAAGAAATTTGCAAGCGTTGAAGTTTGAGGCATTTCAGTCTTCCCTACTTAAGATCATTCATCCTCGAATGATGGGTCATGGAAACACAAGCACGAGTGAACTCCTTATACCTCTGCTCTTATCTTTAACTAAGTTAGAAAACCAAGATACCAAGGAAATCAATCTTTTCTTTAACAAAGTTAGAAAACAAAGATGTTAAAATACACACATAACTTAAGCACGAGTTTTCAAAATAGGGAATAGAAATGGATACTTGGACTTCATGTCCTCCTCGACTTCTCAAGTAGCTTTCTTATACTTTTGGTTCTGCCATAGAAATTTTATCGAAGCCACACCTTTCATCTGCAACCGATGAACTTGCCGATCCAAGATCCTCACCGGGACCTTCTTATTGGACAAAGAATACAAAATACCAATGTTCTCCAAGGGAAAAACTAACAAAGGATCACCTACGTATTTTCAAAACATGGACACATGAAATACCGAATGAATGGAACTCATGCTAGAAGGCTATTCCAACTCATATACAATATTACCAACCCTTCTTAAAACCATGTATGGGAAAGCATACCGGGGACTGAGCTTCCCTTTCCAAACTGCATTACTCCATTCATGGGAGACACTTTCAAGAACACCCAATCTCCAACCTCAAATTCCAAGTCCCTTTGCATTACATCCACATAAGACTTTTGTCATCTTTGGGCAGTCTTAAGCCTATCCCGAATCACCTTCACCTTCTTCATAGCTTGGTGAACCAAATCCCAGCCAAACATCTCTGCTTCACCACCCTTGAACTACCCAATAGGAGATCTACACCTTCTTGTATACAACACCTCAAACGGGGCCTTACCAATGCTAGAATGGTAACTATTGTTATTTGAAAATTCAAATAGAGGCAAGTGGTCATACCAACTACCACCAAAGTCGATTACTCAAGCTCACAACATAGTTTCAAAGTCTAAATAGTTCTTTCTACTTGTCCATCCAACTACGGGTGAAAGATGGTACTAAGGCTCACTTTGGTCCCCAAACCACGATGAAATAAGCACAAAAAATGTGATGAAATTTGAGTACCACAATCTAAAATGATTGAGACAGGCGCACCATGAAACTTTACAAATTTCTAAAGAAACATCTTCACATAATCCTTGGTAGAATAATTAGTCCTCATTGGCAAGAAGTGATCGGACTTATTCATCCTATCCACAATGATCTAGATGGATTCACACTGATTTTATGACCGGAGAAGACTGATAATGAAATCCATGTTAATTACCTCCCACTTCCACATTGGTAGTTCAATTTCTTATAGTATCCCATCGAGCCTCATGTGCTCCACCTCCACTTGCTGATACATCATATATTTAGCCATAAAGTGGGATACATCTGCTTCATATTATTCCACCAATACATATCCTTGAGATCATGATACATCTTTGTTAAATCAGGATGAACCATAAACCATGACTCGTGGGCCTCGGTCAAGATCCTACCTTATTATCCATCCACATCGAGAAGACACAACCTCCCTTGGTACCTCAAGATACCATCACCACTAATCTTGAAAGCCAAAACCTTCTACTTACCCACATCATCCTTGATTTTCATCAAGAGAGGGTCTAATAACTATTTCTCTTTTACTTCTGAACCAAGAGACGATTGCGCCACCTGTTGGACAAATACACCACCATCCTTAGAGTCCAAGAGACAAATTCCAAGGTTCACCAAATAGTGAATATCCTTCACCAATTCCTTCTTATATTTATCCAAATACGATAAACTACCCATTGAAAACCAATTAATAGCATCAATAACCATGTTAGCTTTACCTGGATGGTAGTGAGACTCATATCGTAGTCCTTTAACAACTCAAGTCACTTTCTTTTCCTGAGATTAAGAACTTTTTGAGTGAAAACATACTGCAGGCTCTTATGAACAAAAAAGATATCAACATAGACCCCATACAGATAATGACTCCAAATTTTCAATGCAAACACCACAACAATAGCTCCAAGTCATGAGTTAGATAATCAATCTCATAAACTTTCAAATGTTTAGAGGCATAAGCAATCATCTTTCCATGCTGGATCACCATACAATCCAAACCAACCCAGGACGCATCACAATAGATGACGAAACCCTTCATGCCATTAGGCAGAGCCAAGACCAAAACAGAAGTCAACTTATCTTTTAGCTTCTCAAAACTACCCTAGAAAGAATCAGACTATAAGAACTTTATCTTCTCTGAGTTAGCGAGTCAGTGGGGCAGCAATAGAAGATAAACTTTCTACGAACCTCCTATAATAACCAGCTAAATCTAAGAAGCTCCAAATATTGATTGGAGTCATGGGTCAAAATCACTTCTTAACCTCAATGACTTTTTGAGGATCCACCATGATCCCCTCACTAGACATAACATGACCCAGATATGTAACAACGTTCAACCAAAATTCACACTTAAAGAACTTAGCATACAACCGTTGATCTTTCAAGGTCTGTAACACAATACAGAGGTGATTGGTATGATCCTTCTCATTCTTAGAGTATACCAAAATATCATTAATAAAGAAAATTATGAACAAATTCAAAAACTAATGAAAGACCCTATTCATCAAGTCTATGAATGCCACAGGGGAGTTAGTCAAGCCAAACGACATTACTAAAAACTCAAAATGCCCGTACCAGGTACAAAAAGCATTCTTATAGATATCCACATCCCTAATGTTTAACTGATTATATTCGGACCAAAGATCAATCTTTGAGAAAACTTATCACCCTAAAGATGATAAAACAAATTATCTATCCTCAAAAATGGGTACTTATCTTTACCATTACCTTATTCAGCTGCCAGTGATCAATACACATACGAAGTAAACCATCATTCTTACGTATATACAAGATAGGTGTACCCCACGGGGACACACTAGGAAGTATGAAACCTTTGTCTAAGAGGTCTTTCAACTGCTCCTTGAGTCCTTTCAACTCAAATGGAGCTATTCTATATGGGGGAATAAAAATAGGATGAGTGTCCAGAATAAGATCTATCCCAAAATCAATCTCTTTATTGGGAGGGACATTGGGTAGATCATCAAGAAAGACTTTAGGAAACTCATTTTCCATAGGAATAAAATGTAAAGAAGGACCCTCCAAATTAGAATCTTTAACCTAGACCAGATAATAGAGATACCTTGGGGAGATCAATCTCTGGGATCTAAGATATGATATGAACCTCTTCTTAGGAGCTAGGAAACCACTCTCCCACTCAATAACCAGCTTATTTAGGGATTTAAAGATGACATTATAGGTTCAAATGTCTAAAAAACAAGCATGAGTGCAGCCAATCCATCCCCAATATGACCTCAAAGTCAACCATGTCTAATTTAAATAGAGCCACCAAAGTCTCCCAACCACCAATCGATACCTCACAACCCTTATATACTCTTCTAGTATCCATAGATTTTCCCACTGGGGTAGACACAGAAAAAGGGTCCAAAATACACTCAGGACCAAGACTAAAATGCACAGCCACAAATGGGGTCACATAAAATAGAGTGGACTTCAGATCAATAAAATAGTACATATCACTAGAAAAGAGTTTCAACATAGTAGTAACAACATCAGAAGATGCCTTGGAGTTCTGAATAGAAGCAAGGGCATATAAATAATTCCGTCCAGTGTCGACACTAGAAGCAGAAGCAATACTATTTGGTGCGAAGATGATGAAGAGAAAACAAAAAACTTATTGTCCCTCGAAGCAACCCTAGAAGTAGAATCACTCTGCATATGGCTAATTTGACCACTATTAAAATATTAGTTTCTCCCCTTCTCACATTAGCTAGGGTGCATCTGACCATAAAATTTAAAAAAAGGATATGATGGAGTGTACTGAACCCCACCAGCCAAAGATTAGACACCCTTTGCCTTGTATGATCCATCATACTGAGAGAAACGATCAACCGACGGCTTCGGGTAAGGAGTACTATCCATAGAGAAAGAACCAAAACTCCCCCACTTTTTCTTAGGCCGCTTTCCCGTATCTCTCCCACTCTTTTACTGTCCTTCTCCCTAATTAGAAAATCTAAATTTCTTACTCTGCCTCTCACCAATTTTAGCCTGTTTCTTTTTTCTTCCTTAACCTGTTGCATATAAACCACAAGCTAAGAAATATCCATATTTCTATTCAATAAGGCAACCTTACTCTCTAGAATCAACTTATAGGACAATCTAAAAGAAAACTTTTGCATTTTATCCCTCATTCTAGATACCAACTTAGGAGCATACCTAGATAACTGATGGAATTTCAAGGCATAGTCCTTGACCAACATCCTACCTTGTCTCAGATTCACAAATTTCTCCACTTTTGCCTCCCTCAACTCCTAATAAAAAAAGAGGTCTTAAAAGGCACTAGAAAAGTCATACCACAGTGAAGAGTCAGCATCAACTCTCCTAGACTGCTCCCACTCTTTGTATCACTGGTATGCCATATCCTTTAATTGGTAGGCAGCAAACCCATACCTTCAATATCTGTTCCATGCATAATCTAAAAGATTTTCTCCATTATATCAATGAAATCTTGTGGATCCTCCTCAACCTTTACATATATAAAAGTGGGAGGACTCAACCTCATGAATTGGCTAACTTGTGTGGTCTCAGAAGATGGAGTACCACGCTCGGACTAAGAAGATACTAATTGAGCCAACATATGAATAGACTGATGAAACTTAGCATTTATCACATCGACTTGAGGGGATCTAGGAGGGCTACCAGAAATTGATAGAACTCCAGGAGAGTAATTAGGAACTAGACCCCTAGATTGGGTTTGAACCCCATAAGTAGGGTGTGTCCCATCAACTGTGTCCCCAAGTGGAATAAAAAAGTTTTATGAGCTTCAGATTATTTGGGAGGCATGATCTGAAAAACGAGCAGATGGGAATTAGAGAAATCTAAGATCTTAGACTCTACAACTCAAAATAGAACAATAATAAAGGAAAACATTCCTAAATGTCTCATAGCCTCTCTTATAAGTCTGGTGCACTACACACCCATAAAAGAGACTCTACTCGACACAACTTTATGGACACCCAATTGACCATGAACCTAGGCTCTAATACATCTTTGTCATGACCTAAACTAGGGCCTATTGATGAGTGGTGATTTTACCACTCCTTCACACTTAGTATTCATGCACATTACCTTATTTTAAATGAATAAATGAGACATAACTGTGATTAAATATACTAATACCCACTCTTTATAGGCATAGATTTGAAGGGATAGAAAGATGTGGATTGGACTTAAAATGATCAAAAAGGGAGCAAGACAGTGTAGCTGAAGACCTAGAGAAGAAAGGCCTCAATTATAGCTATTGCAGTCTGCTGACCACGATCGCGGCAGTCAAATAGGGTCAATCAACAATGATTGCATAGTCTATCATGGTCGCAGAGGCTATGGTTATGGCCAAGTTGGTGCGATCACGGCTTAGAAGAATAGCTCAACCTAATGAAAAATCTGGAAATACACGTAGCTGATCCCAATTTTTACAAAAAATTCAAACCCTAAAATTATTCATCATATTCCATCTTCCCTAATTTTTTTAGGTGTATCTCTTGAGTTACTAGCCTCCATACTCATAAAAGAAATTTTTGTATAAATATTTGGTGAAGAATACTTTAGGGACCTTCTAAGTGGAGCAATACTTCACTTCTATTATTGATTTGTTGTAGTGCAAAGTTTGAAGTAACATTCACTTAATTTTCAACAAGTCATCTCAATAGAGATGGTGGATATATGTATGCTTATTTATCTTATATGTAGTTAGATCTCCCTCTTGGGGTTATGTGTGAATAAGGGTTAAAGTGTGTGTGGGTTGTTATTATTCGCCTCTATTTAGTCGTTCATGTTTATAGATTTTATCATTTCTATGCTAACGTGATTGGGATTTGTGGGTGAAAGCCCCAAATACCCACATGGTTTTGATGGGTGAAAACTCCAAGCTCTAGAAGGCTAATAACTATCTTTGAAAAAAGGGTTTTGGGCAAACTTTAGGAATCCATATCATCCTTAAAAAAGGGATGTGATAACCAAAGCAATAGTAGACAATTATGTGTATTATTTCCCTATCTATCACTATCTTAGACATAAAGAGGGTGGCCGTGAAGTTGACTATACCATGGGCATTATCCTAGAAATAGGGATGGCTAAATTGAGGTTTGGTTACCAATTGTTAAACACACCCATTAGGTATTCGAAATAATCAATGGGTGAAAGTTTGGTGTTTTGTTGAAAAACTAGCATCAAAATCTATAACCAAACCTACCCATATGTGATCTACTAAAATAATATCGACCATTATCACTCACGTGTCACTTTCCTTAGTAACACATAATCTCAAGATCCGTGCCTGATTATTAAAACTCTAATTATTCATAGCCCTAAATTTATACTAGAAAAAATAAAAAGAAATATTATTGTTGATACTCTCCTCACCCCCATTTTTATCTTCTTGTAATATTGGTTTGAATTTAACTTGTATCTATTATTTTGAATTAACTTTATTGCCACTCACATTATTTCCGTGGATTTGACCCTGACTCTAAAGTTGGTTAAATATATTGATGATGACCTTCTTGCACTTAAATTGACATATAAGTTGAGTGTTATAGAAAATGACGCCATTGCTGGGGAATAATTTGGCGTATTGAGTTAGTTTAGAATTTTAGCTTTCTTTCTTGAATTCAAGCTTGTAAATATTTGTTTGTGATTTTCTTTTGTTGGTAGATTTTTATTCTATTTTAGTTTTCTCTATGGCATTTTCTGACATGTATGATGTTGGTAGATGGGAATCCTATCGTGATGACCTATTTTGAATTTATGATAGACTACACATTAGGAGAGATAGTAACTCCTCGAAGAGGGATGGAACCACCATCTCAATCCTATAGGGAGTATAGGTTTCCTTTATGTAGTGGTCGAGATTTACATTGGGATGACTGTCCAAATTCCCCCTCTCAATTATGCTAACCGAGTTGCTAGTTCTTCTTATGATCTTAATAGGTCCTATGATAAGAAGAAGGAAGAGAAACATATTGAGTCCAATAACTTTGACACAAGGCTACTAGCTATTTTGGATTAGGTAGATGCAATAGGAGAGAATATTCAAGACATGCAGGAAGAGGCATTAGGATGGAAAAGTGTCAAGATGGAGGAAACGAGCAAAGAAAAAAAACTTAAAACTATCACTACCTTGCCCATTTTCCAAGAGGAGGTTCATCAAGAAGAGAAACCAAGCTATGATGATGAGCATGGTAGCGAAAACTCCTCGGTGACTTCATATTCTACCAAATCAGATGAGGAAGAAGATGCCAAAATAAAAGAAAGGGTACTAGAGTCAAGAGAAGAATCAAGGTAAATCTCTTATGGTGACTCTAGCTCATTTCGGGGTGACGATGCTTTGGAGGAGGCTAACCTAGAATTAAGGGTTGGGCATCACTCAAACCACTTTTCAATAGTATGCTTAGAGGATATGATGAGGATCCATCCTTTCAAACAAATGGTAGATTGTAGCGAGACGGAGTTCGATTCTTATATTTTAGAGTTTGATATTCCAAAAGAGCACATGGAACCCCATCTATCAAAGGCTGAGATATTCAACACCTAATGTTTAACAAGTGGACTATTGATGTCCTCACCTTTTCCTAAGGAGCCAATCCAGAAATTTAATGTAAAGTTGGGTAAAAGGTTCAAGTCTTCAAAATGGTGAGATCAAAGCTTGCTTGTCATTTTCTCACATCTTTAAAGTTTTATATTGGAAGATTTGAATCTTTTTTCCTTGCATATTGAATGAAAGCTGGGACGAAGATTTAAATTTTCTAAGTGAAAACTTAAAAAGAAGCAGTGCAGTCGTCATACCATGATGTTAATATAAGCGCTCGATGGGAGGAAACCTATCACGCCACAAAAAGTGGCACATATCCTTTTTATTTATGCATGGTAGAGTAGCTTTCATTATTGTTGTTTATGCATGTATAATCCATGAAATATGGTGCTAAGAGAAATGTTGATTGAATTTTAAAAAGAAATGTATGAAATTGGCATGTTGGATTGAATAAAAGAATGCAGGAGACTCGATTATTTGGTCTTAGTTACCACGACTGCGGTCAGTGCCACCATAATCTCAGAGGCTGTGTGACAGTGATCGCAGAATGTTGACCGTGATCACGATCAAATTAGTTTAAATGACTATTCAAATGCCACTTTTTCACCCGTACCTCTCTCAATTTCTCTCACACTTCTCTCAATCTCTAGGCTTTGTGTTACACCCCCCAAGTTTTATTCCAATTCATTTGCATCTCTACACCTGGTATGTTATCTCAACATCCTTAATTTTGGTGTAATTGCATGTGTAGAACTTGTAGTTTAAGGAAAGGCCTGATATTGTGTTTTCATTACTGAATGCATGTTTTTTGTGATTATTTTTATGGTAAGCTATTGTAGTTGGTGTACACACTATTGGGAAAGTCTTGAGTACCCAAAATTATGCCTAAAAATTCTTAACAAGAAGTGTACACCATATGTTCAATTTAATGCCCCAATGAGTTCAATTTGTATTCTTTCAAGTTTGGGGCTATAAGCACACACTCTAGGCTTACTTTCCATGACTATAATGATGATATTCCTAGTAGGAACAAAAATTTGGGGTTAAAATTGCTCATCTAGACTAAAGCATAGAAACTGGCAAAATTCAGTCTTAGGTACCACGATCGGGGTCTCGATGACCGCAATCCAGCATCACAATCACAGTCAATGCTCCACGATCACTATACCTGTGGGCAGTATTTTGGCAGAAATCAAAATTTCTGAACACCCTTTGATGCCCCAAAAACCTTCCATAACACTACCACATAAGCTTATCTATTTGATCTAGCAAGTTTTTGGTATGATAATACTAATGTTGATCTAAGTTGCATTGCTTATAGGTTCTAATCCTCACAGATGGCAAATTTTGACAACAATAGGTTTATGGCCGCAAAATTCCAGAACCTTGATATGCGTACTTATCGAGAACTAAGTTAATCCCTAAAGGGGAGTTAGCTTAGACAAAGTAGAGAAGAAGTTCCCAAGCTTTTATCCTAGAATTACTCAGACCGGGTGGATGTGTTTTTCCCCAAAACCCTGTACAACTAATGAGCATTGGGTCCATGAGTTCTACGTCAACTTAGGCGTGGCTTCTTTCACAGACCCGGTGATTACTATTTAGGAAAGACAAGTGGGCTCTGGGATAGAGCGGATCAACGAAGTGTATAGGATCCCAAATGCTGACATGGAGTAGTTTCATGTAAAGGAATGTGAGCCAGGGACCTAGATGGAAAACATCTTATGCCCTAGCAAAGAGGTTCCCTGGGCCACCACCAAAAGAGATATCTTAATGAATGATTTCACAGCTGAGGCCTGGCCTTGGCTAATTATCATCTGTAGTTGAGTATCACCATGCACTTATATGACCTTTTTCATAGATATGTGAGCTCGAATGGTAGCTTGTATTTTATTTGGCATTGCGTTGGATGTGGACAAGATTGTGCACTTAGAGTAGAGGTACTTTAGGAATTATGGAGGTACATATATTCTCTTCTCTTCCCTTATCACAAAGTTATGCAGAAGGGTGTAGTTAGAGGAACATGCTACAGATACCTGGGTACCCAAAGGCCCCCGTATCTTCCCACTCAAATTTAGGGGTGAGGGTGCCCCAGGTCAGAGCAAGAAAAAGGGGATGGAGTCAGGAAAGTTGACCCAGGAGGACATAGATTCTTGTAGACCCTCATCAATCACTGTATTTGATAACATTTTTGGTCAGATGCAGGTGGTAAGGGAGCTATTTCTAGAATGCCCCAAGGAACGAGAGAGCCCTCTACTGCCCATCATTCATATATAGCATAGTCAGATTATGAAAAGTACATGGCAGAGCAGTGGAAGTAGGGTGCCACAGTAGCCAGTCTAGAGAAAGCCTATTCAGCCTTGGTTGCCTCTCACAGTGACCTTAAGGAGTCACATGAGAATATGGTGAAGAGAGAGAATAAAAGAGATAAATTTTTTAAGAAGCTATAGAAATGGGTGAAGGTCATCTTCAAGGTACTCAAACCCAACCATCGACTAAGTTCATCTTCAAGGTTCTCAAACCCAACCATCGACTACCTTCACCAAGGTTTGATAGTGAGGATAAGGCTCCGGCTGAGTGGTCTTCTAAGGGTGATGGTGTATAGTCAGTGGGAGAGGATAACTCTTGATACATATTAGGGAGACCCTTTTTACTCTTATTTGATTGCCCATGTAGTGAGGACACAATACTTTTTTAGTTGGGGTACCCCTAAATATGTATTGTTTTGGTGTTCTGTGCTGAATATTTCTGTTGATGTTGTTTTGGGAAGAACATTTTGGATACTATTTTTATTTTGTTTTTGGGGATGCTGCATTTCTGGGTACTTTGATGGTGCCCACATTTTATGGATTATCATATTTTTCTTTTAGTTTTAGTTTTCTTTTTTACTATACTTTTATTTTAATTTTGGTGATGCATGACAAGCTTTGCCCTATGATAGATTGGGTAACGACATTATTAAGGATAAAGCTTCGTGTTTGGGTTTTAAGACATTGGTGCAGGGGAATTCTGAGTACCTATAGAATAAATGTCATGAATGCAAAGAAAGTACGAGTACCTGTGACATTGTAAATTGTAAATTTGGGATCATGTTATACACCATTAGCAAAATCTAAATAGCCATATGGGTGGTTTGCTCATTTTGAGCCAAAAGGTGATGCTACAGCTTTGGTGGTAGCCATAATTTAGCAAATTTCATGTGGTGCTAATGTAAAACAAGAACCTCCTCCGTCTAAAATTTTTGAAAAATCAAGGGCATGGACGTGAGAAGTGTTGTAACAAAACTTTTTCTCTTTTTGTGGCTCCGTAAGTTTTTGACTTGTGAATAGAAATAGATACTCCAAAATTATCTCTAGCACGAGGGACATTTGAGCTCCCTTGGAAATTTTTCATGCCGTGTGTGGTGAGCTATTCGGATTCATCTCATATATACTTGTGTTGTCTAGAACTTGCCCCGTTAGTCTTTCAAAGCTACTTTTTAATTATATTTGGTTGGAGAAATGATCTTGGGCCATCTTTGTGACTTTGAAAGCCACTCTAGCCTAAAAAACCTACCCGTGCATAATTGTAATCCCTAGTTACCCGCTTTGAGCCTTTGGAACTTTCGTTGGCAAATCATTACAAACCGTGAAACATTGTTTTTATCTCTCTTTTGAACCACACCCTCTTTGAACTTAAAAATGCAATTTGAGGCTAAAAGCCTAAGTTAGGGGTGGTAAAGATTGGTGGAAAAGAGTTTGGGGCCACAAAGTTGATAGTGAAATTCCTAATGTGCCTAAACTTTTAAAGCAAATAAAAAAAAGGAAAAGAGTCCAATAAAGGAAAGGTTTGCATGAAAATTGCAAGAAAAAGAAATATAAGAAATTTGGGTAATTATAGGAGGCAAGAAGTAGGCATATAAAGAGAGAAGAATCAAAGAGGAGTGGCCCTTAGTCAAAAGGCAAATTGATTAGTGTGATGTAGATGTTCAAGGAAGGGCTTAGCCATGATATCCCCAAAATGATATCCTACCCTAACCCGAACCTATGTTACAAGCTTCGAAAGTCCTTTGAGATCTCTGAAAAATAGGGGCAAGCCTATGGAATGACACTTTTTGCATAAAGATTTCTTTTGTAAGGGAGAGAGTTTTTGCACTTAAATTCTTTGTTGCATATTTGGTAATTTGGCGTGTGGAATTCTCTTTCTTGTGAGGTTGGCATGTGAACAAGTTGAGGTGGGTGATTGTGTCACCTCCCAACAATGAGGCAATGGAGTATAGCTTAGTTGTCGTAAAAAAAATCCATTTCTAGAGTATTAGTTTTTGTTACTTGGTTGCTCTTTAAAGTCTTATGCATCCTTAGATATTGCAATTTTATAATGAGGGGTGTAGTGAAACTAGCCTAGCACATGTGCAATGAGCTACTTGTGGTGATGACTAAAGTTGAGGTCATTGTTATTTTAAGGCATAAAGTTTAGGCATAGATGATTGTGTCTCATAGTAAGAGGTAGTGTTGCTTGAGGAAAAGCAATAGCTTTAAGTTGCGGGTGTTGATGACTGGTGATTTTACCACTCATTCGTACTCAGCATTTGTGCACATTACCTTGTTTTGAATGACTAAATGAGACATATCTGTGATTCAATTAGGGATGCCAATGGTGCGGTGCGGGTGCAGTATGGGTTTTTTCTAAACCCATAAGTTTTAAAACCGCACCGCACCATATCACCTTTAAACCCGCATACACCCGCCCTCCATTCATACCCACGCATAACCGCACTGCCCCATGTTTTAATTTTTTCCTTTTTTAAAAAAAAATCGTAACTCCATTGAAAATCATAATATTTTTAAATCTACAACTAGGAAATAATAACTAATTTTTGTTATATCACTTTCACTAAAAATTATCAAAAAGTATAACGTGTACAAGTAATGATCAAATAACATATTTTTATTAAATGAATAGAGATGTTAAAAAAGCTACTATAAAATTATTTATTTGTAGTATTATACATGTCATTTTAAGTATCATCAGTTTTTAAGTAAAGAATACATATAATTTTAGGTATATTCACGAGAATAATACTAATTTTTAGCTTTTTTTAATTTAAACCTGCATATACCCTCAACCCACACCGCACTATTTTAAAAAAAAAAACTTAATTTAACCCATCCCGTACCTGCACTGCACCACATAACTTAAAACCCGTACTGCACCACACCCGCACCACCCACATTGCCATTCTTAGATTCAATGCACTAATATCCACTCTTTACAGGCATAGAGCTGAGGGTATAGAAAGATATGGATTAAAATGATCAAAAAAGGAGCAAGGCAGTGCAGCTGAAGACATGGAGTAGAAGGGCCTTAGTTACCACAATCATGGTCTGTTGACTGCAATAATGGCAGTCAAGCAGGGTCAATCAACCGTGGTTTCGTAAGCCTATTACAGTCGTGGAGGCTGCAGTTGCGGCCAAGCTTGTGCGATCATGGCTTAGCAGAAGAGTTCAGCCCAAGGAAAAATCTTGAAACACACGTGGCTGATCCTAATTTTGACAAAAAAGACTCAAACCCTAGAATTATTCATCATATTCCATCTTTCCTAATTTTTTTAGGTTTAGCTCTTGAGTTTATAGCCTCCATACTTGGAGAAGAAAATATTGTATAAATTATCGGTGAAGAATACATTGGAGACCTTCTAAGTGGAGGAATAGCTCACTTCCATTGTTGATTTGTGGAGTGTAAAGTTTGAAGTAACATTCACTTAATCTTCAACAAGTCATCTCAATGGAGATTATGGGTATATCTATTATTATTTATCTTATGAGTAGCTAGATCTCCCTTTTGGGGTTATGTGTGAAATGAGGTTAAAGTGTGTGTGGGGTTTTTATTATTAGCCTCTATTTGGTAGTTCATGTTTATGGGTTTTATCATTTCTATGCTAACGTGATTGATATTTTTGGATGAAAGCCCTAAATGCCCACATGGATTTGATTGGTGAAAACTCCAAGCTCTAGAAAGCTCATAGCTATCTTTGATAGAAGGATTTTGGGCAAACTTTAGGAATCTATATCATCCCTGAAAGAGGGATGTGGATACCAAAGCAATGATAGGCAATTATGTGTATAGTTTGTCTATCTATCACTATCTTAGACATAAGGGTGATCGTGAGTTGACTATACCATGAGGATTATCCTAGAAATAGAGATGCCTAAATTGAGGTTTGGTTACCAATTATTGAACATAACCATTAGGTATTCGAAAGAATCAATGGGTGAAAGTTTGGTGTTTTGTTGAAAGACTAGCATCAAAATCTATAACCGAACCAACCCAAATGTGATCTACTAAAATAATGTCGACCATTAGCACTCATGTGTCACTTCCCTTAGTAACACATAATCTCAAGATACGTGCCTGATTGTTAAAACTCTAATTATTCATAGTCCTGAATTTATACTAGAAAAACCCAAAAATAAACATTAGTTTTGATACTCTCCTCACCCCCTATTTTTATCTTCTTGTAATATTGGTTTGAATTTAACTTGTATATATTATTTCGAATTAACTTGATTGCCACTCACATTGTTCCTCGTGGATTCGACCCCAACTCTATAGTTGGGTAAATATATTGACAACGACCACCTTACACTTAAATTGACATATAAGTTGAGCATTATCACCTATCTGTGATAGGTATCCTAAGTCCCATGGGAACCGGGGATCACCCTTTCATCTAGTCTAACGAGCACAACAACCACAAGTATCGAATGAATTTCGTAGCATAATTTAAAACTAATAATCATTCAATGATAAGTCTATACCAAACATCGGCAACCGGAAAATCGTATGTTCCTAAACAACCAACCAAACCACCCAAGTTCATAGTAGTCCAACAAAACCTCTACAAAATGTAAAATCAATAAAAGGTCGGTTCATGCCCCCGACAGTTGCCAAAACAAAGTCTAATACGTAGAAGAAAAGGACCATGAAATGAAGACTTCTGAAGTATGGAAGCTTACCACTTCAATGTCAATTCACGAACTAACTCGAACACTTGATCACTGCTTAGGAAAAGTAGAAAAAGTTTTGGTACCTGGATCATACGGGGTTATAATATCTGGATATAATTAGTGTTAGATCATGAGTATGTAACTTAGGAATAGAGGAATAAAATAATGCCATCATTCAAAACCAAGTCAAATAACTGTATGCAATCACATATATACATATATACCATGCCGAAATAGGGAAAAAGCTTTTGCATGTATTTATAAACCTTAACTTGGATTGTGTCTTATAACCGTCATATAATAAGTCACCCACAGGCTATATGGTTCAGATCTCCCTAAGATGGAAGGGCTCCAGTGTGTGTAGCTACATAAACCAGAAAATATCCATATCCGTATATGCCCTTATAGGGGACTCAAACCTCTAAGAATAATCAAGGTGACTTAAGCACCAATGTATATAATATGGGGGACTCAAACCTCCCATTCATATATTCATTTGGGGGACTTGAACCTTTCGATCATATAAACACCCACATCGGCTATCGCAATTTTTAGTGTTAGTCCTTTGGACTTCACTTTCACAACCCGACTACACATCCTTATTTAAGACCCAATTAAAATATTTATTACACATACACAACCATTAATCCAATTACTTACCAAGGGTACCCCATTGGTATCGTCATACCAACCCCACTTGTAAGCGTACAATATCCCATAACTATTATTAGTTAATTTGGGACTCAAAGCCATTGTCTAACAAATACGTCAATTCAATTCAACATTTAGGGACTCGAACTCGTTTAATATTTCAAATCAATTTATAGCCAACAAGGCCTTTAGAAAACCATTTATGAATCATTATCATTCTTTGGCTGATGCCTTAGTTTGAAACACAATTCAATCATGTGACAAGATCATACTCATTGACAATTTCATTTATAGGTTGAGGGCATACAATATCAAAGCCAAAATCCAACAAATCTAGAGTTAAACATGACCCATTTGTTAAATCATAATTCTCGTGTATCCACAAGTGCAAAACCATTATCAAAACATGTGAAATCATAATTTAAACAATGAGAAAATATTACTTAACATTATACATTCAAACCCCAACCATAGTTTTCAAAACCACCATGAATATTTCATGAAAAATATTTTAAACATATGATTTTAGTGAAAAAAATTAGGGAAGAGTCACATACCTGAGTTATGAAGATTCATAGAATTAATTTGATCTTTGAGCTCTTAGAAAACCACTTTGAAGAAACCCTAGCCTAATCTTTCTTGAGAGGCTTTAGAGAGAGTTAGAGAGTGTTTTAATCTTGCTAAGTGTAGAATGATGACCAAATTATGTTATAAGACATAGGGTCTTAAGGGATTTAGGGTGGTAAATATCCCAAGTACCCCTATCTTAAAACTATAGAAACCCACAGGTGGTTATGTGAAACACCCTGGGTTTTTTCCTTAGAAATTTCTTGGATTTTGGACTTTCTACACATCTTATAACTTACCTTACTAGTCGTATAGTAAGGTCATGGGCTAGGTTCCCCAGTCGTATATTACCAGAGTTGGGTGGTTGAGTTTTTAAAATGGGTTCGACTTGGATCGGTACGAGTCGTATGGTTGGTGATGGGTCATAGGGTTATCTTTTCCTTCACTTGATCTGAAATTTTATAACTTAACTTAGATCTGAGTATAATTAGCTCACCATGAGTCATAAGATGGGGTACAAGTCGTATTGTCCAACTTGGATGTTGGACAGTGTCAACCCCTTTTGGTTCTATTATGGGTATGGGTTAAGGGTCCCAATCGTAACCTTGGATACGATTGGGATTCTAGTCACATGTTGGATAGTTTTTGGGGTTCAAGGGATACCTAGGATACGAGTATTGGGTACCACTCATATGATAGGGTACGAGCGGTAGGGTGGAGTTGTACCCTCCTATAAGAAATTAATACATTTTAAGTTGAGGGTATTCTGGACATTTTCCCTTATAACTCCTTGGGACTCCATTAATTAAAACACCTTTGCGGGGCTTCATTAACCTATTTTCAAACAGTCAAACACTCTAAACTTTCTCAAAATCTCTCAAGGCTCTTAGGTTAAGAAAAAACTAGGGTTTACTTCAAGGTGGTCGATTGAGGCTCATAGGGGTGATTTTTTCTCATCTTATTCTCAATCTAAGGCAAGTTACTCCTTCCTCATTGTTAGTTCCAATTAAAGTCATATTTTATGAATTGCTTCATTAGCATAATTGTTGTATGGTTTTGTATTTTCAAATACATGTTGGGGTTTTTGTTATAAATGGATGGTTATGGTTTACCCATGCTTTAATTATGGATTTATATGTTTTAATGGTGGTTTGGATATTTGGTTGCATTGGAATGGTTAATTAGTACTTGGTTTCAATTTAGGAATCACTATGTCCCCAATGTGTTTGATAAAATGCCTATGAGAATGGTTTTACTATATCATTGGACTTTTAATGGAACTATTGCATAGTATAACTTGGTAATGAAAATCAAAATGTCATAAATTATTTTAAATGAATTGGAATGGTAAAATGGTAAGGTCTTGGTGGTAATGGTTTGTCTAATTGAAAGTCTTGTGGGGTACAAAGGAATCCCCCAAGTAAATATTCTAATGATCACTTGTGGGGTATATGGGATTCCTCCAAGTCAACTTAATAATGTAATCTATGGGTACATAGGAATCCTTTCTTCTTAAAAAGGATGGCTAAGGACATTTCTAGCAAGATATAGTCGGTATAATGATACCACTACTTAAAGCCTTGGTTATTAATCAGTGGAATGATGGTTTAGTTGTGTGGTAATGATTTTAATTGGGCAATAATGGCGGGATATGATATCAAACCATGAAGGTGTGAGTCCAATGGACGGACACTGGAAGCTCATATTTGTTGACATGAGGATTGGTCATGGAGACCATATATGATACTTAGGGGTACATGGAAATCCCCTAAGTACACTTGTACATATGTATCATAGAGAGATACTCAGTAATCCCCTACTCTTATGGTATCTTTGATTTGTGCGGCTACATTTATCGAGGCCCATTCAGGGGGTTACACTGGACCCATATAGCCCATGGGTGGGGTTAATGGTTTTAAAGGCATACTAAGTCTGGTTCCTTTTCCTAGTAAGGTTATATATATGTATTAATGGTTGTAAATGCATATGGTTGGTTTACTTGATTTTAAAGGTTTGCATTATTTTATCGTTATCCTGAGTACTTTCTAGTGTTCATCCACTAATCCATCTTTGGGTAGATGTATCCCTACGTGATATTAGAACCGACCATTCTACTCCTCCTGCATAGTGTTCGAACTCAAGATCAACTCAGTTATTTGAAGTGGTGAGCTTCTACACTCTGAAAGGCTCTATTTCATATCATGGATATTTTTTCATACTTTGGTTATTTTATAGACATTGGTTTTGGCTATGGTTGGAGGCATATCCTAATCGGATATTGTTTTACTTTTGGTTAGAGGCTTCGTGGAACTACTATGGATTGGAATGGGCAGTGTAGGTATTAGTGTCAGCCTTAGTATTAGCATTGGTATTAGAGGTGATTCCACTTGTCTGAATTTATGATTGTTCTATCCTATTATCTTCTGTTATAGACATACTCTTAGTTATTATTTTGGTTTTTATATGGTTATTGGTTGGGTATTGGACAATTGGACTTTCTTGGGTTGGTGATGATTATGTACCTATCCAAGTCTGGAATTGTACAAAATACTATCTTCTTATGTGTTTGAAATTCAATTGACTTAGCATACGTGTTTGGAGGTTGGGTTAGGTAATGGGGGTGATCTTTGGTCCTGGTCGGACTTAGGTGCCCATTACGACAAGGCCCCAGTTTAGGTCGTGTCAACTTGGTATCAGAGCTTTAGGTTTATGTTCAGTTGGGTGTCCACAAAGCCGTGTCGAGTAGAGTTTCTTTTAAGGTTTTGTAGTGCGCCACACTCATAATAGAGAGGCTACAAGGCATTTAGAAATGTTTCTCTTCTTTGTGTTCTATTTTAGCTTAGAGTCTAAGTTCTGGAATCTTCTCTAATTCCTACTTGTTCGCCTTTCAGATCAATCCTCGATGATCTAAGTTCACAAAAACTTCTCTATCCCAACTGGGGACAATATTGATGGGACATGCACTACTTAGGGGATCCATACTCAATCTAGGGGTCTATTCCCTAATTATTCTTTAGTTTCTCTATTTCCTTCTAGTCCTCCTCAGGCAGACATGACAAATGTAGAGTTTTGTCAGTTGATTCATATGGTTTCTCAGTTGGTAGCTTCTTAGACTGAGCGTGATATATCTGTTATTCCATCTTTTGAGGCCATGGGGGTTGGACAATTTATGAAGTTGAGTCCTCCAACCTTTACTGTTATTAAGGTGGAGTAGGATCCTCGGAGTTTTTTGGATAAGATAAAAATGATATTTAGGATCACGCATGCCAAAAATATGGAAGGAATGGAGTATGCAACTTATCAGCTCAAGGATATGGCATACCAATGCTATGAGGAATAGGATAGGGAAATGGGTGATATTAAGGAGTCATCTTTGTGGGAGACTTTCTCCAATGCATTTCTGGACCACATCTTTTCTCAGGAGTTAAGGGAAGCAAAAGCAGAGGAATCTATTAATATGAAATAGAGGAAGATGTGGGTTAAGAAATATGCTTTGAAGTTTCACCAGTTGTCTAGGTATGCTCCAAGAATAGTGTTGAATATGAGGGATAAGTTAAGATAGTTTGCTTCAAAACCATCTCGTGAGTTGATCCTTGAAAGCAAGATTGCATTGCTGATCACGGACATGGACATCTGTAGGTTGGTTGTTCATATGCAACAGGTGGAGAAGGAAAGAAAAAATAGGTTGAGGTAGGTGAAAAGGTAGGATAAAAAGTTTAGATTCTCTGAGCAGGGTGGTGGTTAATAGTAAGATGGTCAAGTTGGTGGTAAGTGGCCAAAGAAGAATTGGAGGATTTTTGGTATTTTCTCTGCAGCTAGTGCTTCTTACCCAAAGTAGTCCAGTGATAGGCGTCAGTAGGGTGGCGATAATTTCAGGGCACAAGTTGTCCAATCTTAGGCTAATGAGGCATAGTCGGCTCCATCGTGTCCTCCTTATAGGTTCTGTGGTTAGTTACTTTGGGGTTTCTACGATGAAAGAAGGGACAGGTTTTTTAAATATGGTCAACCATGCGATATACTTACAAATTATTTGGTTGGTAAGGTTGCTTCAGGAGCGAATACGGTT
The DNA here is from genome assembly GCF_002878395.1 of Capsicum annuum. Lineage (NCBI taxonomy): Eukaryota > Viridiplantae > Streptophyta > Magnoliopsida > Solanales > Solanaceae > Capsicum > Capsicum annuum. The sequence goes on along the minus strand of NC_061115.1, from coordinate 100,459,256 downwards.
TCGATTGCCTCTTCATCTGCTCTTGCACCGAAGGGTGCTGCTTTTGTATCTATGTCTGTTTTTGGTATCGGCACAGGTCATAATATGTTATATGCTCTTGTGACCCGATAAGAGTCTGAGGCATCGCTTGATGTTATGACCGGTATGTTACAACTCTTTTCTCATGACACGTATTATTTACTTGATTTGGGGTCCACTTGCGATGTATTTAGGTTTTGATCCTAAGGTTATTTTGTATCCTTTTTCTATTTCTACCCTGGTAAGTAACTTTATAGGTTCTAAAAAGGTCTATCGGGAGTGTGTGATATCTATTGGTAGTAAGAAGACTTTGGTGGATTTATTTGAATTAGATATGGTGGATTTTAATATTATTCTGGGGATGGATAGTTACACTTGTGCTATGTTTCTTTAGATTATCAGACCCATAAAGTTGTCTTTAAGTTCCCTGGTGAACCAATTATTGAATGGGGGTGGTTCCTTAGATCCTAAAGGGAAGTTTATATCATATCTTAGTGCTAGAAGGTTAATTTCTTAAGGTTATCTCTATCATTTAGTTTGGGTTAAAGGCTCTAACTTAGAATGTCCTTCTTTGCATTTGGTTTTGGTGGTGAATGAGTTTTCTGAGGTCTTTTTGGATGATCTTCCTTGTGTTTTTCTAGATAGGGAGATTGAGTTTGGGATTGATTTGGTTCTGGGCACTCGTCTAATATTTACTCCTCCCTTATAGAATAGCTTCGACTGAGTTGAAGGAACTCAAGGAGCAACTTAAGGATCTTTTGGATAAGGTTTTCATCCGTCCTGGTGTATTCCCGTAGGGTGCACCAGTATTATTTATGCATAAGAAGGATGGTTCCCTTCGGATGTGCATTGACTATAGGCAGTTGAATAAGGTGATGTTCAAGAATAAGTATTCTCTTCTAAGAATAATGACTTGTTTGATTGATTGCAAGGTGCCATGTTTTTCTCCAAGATTGATCTTAGATCTGTGTATCATCAGTTTAAGATAAGGGTGGTGGATATCCCTAAGACAGTATTCTGTACTCGGTATGGGCACTTTGAGTTCTTGATTATGTCATTTGGTTTGACCAATGCCCCAGTGGCATTCATGGATTCGATGAATATGGTATTCTGTCAATTTTTAGTTCTGTTTGTCATTATGTTCATTTATGACATCCTGGTATACTCTAAGGGTGAGGTGATCATGCTAATCACCTCCGTGTGGTATTTTAGACCTTGAAAGAGCAACAGTTATATGCCAAATTCTCAAAATGTGAATTATGGTTGAATACTTTCACTTTTTTAGGTCATATTATTTCTAGTGAGGGGATCATATTGGATCCATAAGAGGTTTCAATGGTTAAAAAATAGCCTATACCCATGACTATAACTGACATTTGGAGCTTCTTGGGTTTGGCTAGGTATAGGAGGTTTGTAAAGAGTCTTTCGACGATAGCTGCCCTATTAACCAAGTTGAATCAGAAAAAGTTAATGTTCTCTTGGATGAATTCTTGTGAGGGTAGTTTTGAGAAACTGAAGGATAAGCTAACTTCAGCTCTGAATTTGAATTTGCCTGAAGGCAATGAGGTATTTGTTATTTACTGCGATGTATCTCGGGTGGGATTTGGAGATTTTAGTGGTGGTGCTTTCTTTAAAAATTTGGTGGCACTATTTGTATGAAACTGCACGTGGACATATTCTCAGATCATAAGAGTCTGCAGTATGTGTTCACTCAGAAAGAGCTTAACCTCAGGCAGAGAAGATGTCTTGAGCTTCTCAAGGACTATGACATGAGTCCTTACAACCATTCAGGTAAAGCTAATATGGTTGCTGATGCTCTTAGCAAGTTGTCCATAGGAATTTTAGCTCATGTGGAAAAGGAGAAATGGGAGTTAGCGAAGGATAGAGTTTGCGTTTTGGACTCTGAGAATGGTGGTATGTTGGTACAAGAAGTGGTTCGATCATCTTTTGGTGCAGAGATCAAGGAAAAAAAATGCTATATCTTGTCTTAATGAACATCAAGCGTAATATAGGTAGGCAAAAAGTAATGGTAATTTGAGATCAGTGATGATGGTACCTTACGGTACTAAGGGAGGTTATGTGTTCCTGACATCGATGGTTTACAAGAAAAGATATTGTTGAGGCACATGAATCGCTCTACATTGTTTATCCGAATTCAATGAAAATTTATCATGATCTCAAGGTGATATATTGGTCGAATGGTATGAAGAAGGATGTGGCTGATTTTGTGGCAAAATATTTGGTGTGTCAAAAGGTGAAAGTTGAGCACATGAGGTATGGGGGTATGTATCAGGAGATTGAATTGCATAAATGGAAATGGGAAATGATCAACATAGATTTCATTACTGGTCTTCCTCGGTCTCAAAACTAATTTGATTCAATTTGGGTTATCATGGATAGGATAACAAAGTCAACTTATTTTTTTACCAGTGAGGACTAACTTTTCGGCTGAGGATTATGTGAGGTTGTATCTTCATGAGATTGTGAAGCTTTATTGGGTACCTATTTTGATTATCCCTGATCGTGGTAAACAAGTTTTATCTCACTTTTGGCAGTCATTTTAGAAGGGGTTGTGTACTAAGGTTAGTCTGAGTACTGCTTTTCACCCGCAGATGGATGGGTAAGCAAAAAGGACCAGTCAGACATTGGAAGATATGCTTTGTGCATGTGTGATTGACTATGGTGGTAACTAGGTTGAGAATCTACCTTTTGTAGAGTTTTCTTACAACAATAGCTATTATTCTAGCATAGGGATGACCCCTTTTGAGGCATTGTATGGTAGGAGGTATAGATATCCTATTGGGTGGTTCGTGCTTGGTGGGGCGAATATGTTTGTCCCAGATTTGGTTTATCAAGCTATGGAGAATGTAAAGGTGATTCGAAATATGCTTAAGGCTAACCAAAGTTGCCAAAAGTCCTATGCGGATGTAAGGTATAGGTACTTGGAGTTTGAAGTTTGGGATAGGGTATCCTAAAGGTGTTCCCATGAAGGGAGTAATATAGGTTGGGAAGAAGGGGAATCTCAGTCCTCGATATGTTGGTCCTTATATGTTTTTGAGGAAGGTCGGTAATGTTTTGTATCAATTAAAGTTGCCTTCTACTTTGAGCTCTATTCATCCAGTATTCCATGTCTCTATGTTGAGAAAGTGTATAGGTGATCTATCATTGGTTGTTCCTTTGGAAGGATTGGGTATCTCAAATTCTCTGTCTTATGAAGAGATCCCAGTTGAGATTTTGGATTGGCAGGTTCATCGGTTGCTGACCAAGGATGTTGCTTCGGTTAAGGTTCTATGGAGGAACCACAAGGTGGAAGAAGCTACTTGGGAAGAAGAAGAGAACATGATGTCTAAGTATCCGCATCTATTTTCTTCTATGGAAATTCATGTGAATGGCATGTGTTCTTGATCATATCTTTGTTTTCTAACTTGGTTAAAAGAAGGTTGATTTCCATGCATCTTTGTTTTCTAACTTAGTTAAAGGTTAGAATGGCTATGTTGGGGTGTAATTCATGCTTGTAATACCTTGTCCGTCATTCGGGGATGAATTATCCTAGTGGGGGAGACTGAAACACTCTGGGTATTGGTCCTTAGAAATTTCCTGGGTTTTTGAATTTTTGGATATCATACGACTCACCATACTAGTCGTATGGTGAGGGTACCAGTTAGATAACCCAGTCGTATGTTGTCAAGTGTTGGGTGGTTGAGTTTCTGGAATAGGTATGACTTGGGTGGGTACAAGTCGTATGGTTGGTGACAGGTCCCAGTGTTGGGTTTTCTTTTACTTGATCTAAAATTTAGTAACTTAACTTGGATCTGAGTACGAGTGGCTCACCATAAGTCATGAGATAGGGTACGAGTCATTTTATCCAACTCGTATGTTGGACAGTGTCAAACCCTCTTAGTTTTGTTATGGGTACGGGTTAAGGTTACTGGTCGTACCCTAGGATATGATTGGACTTAGTGGTCGTATGTTGGACAGTGTTGAGGGTCCAAGGGATGCCTAGGGTACGAGTTGTGGGTACCACTCGTATGATAGGGTATGGGTGGTAGGGTGGAGTCATACCCTCCTGTGGGAAATTAATACAGTTTAAGTTAGGGGTATTCTATACATTTCCCCTCATAACTCCTTGGGAGCCCATGACTTAGAACACCTTTACGGGGCTTCATTAACCTATTTGCAATCAATCAACACTTTAGAATCTCTCAAAATCTCTTAAGGCTCTTGGATTAAGCAAAAACTAGGGTTTCCTTCAAGGTGGTCAATTGAGGCTCATAGGGGTGATTTCTTCTTATCTTCTTCTCATTCTAAGGAAATTTACTCCTCCCTTATTGTTAGTTCCAACTAAAGGAATATTTTATGAATTATTTTCATGGCATAATTATTGTATGGTTTTGGGTTTCAAATATATGTTGGAGGGTTTGGTTATAAATACTTGGGTATGGTTTTCCTAGGTTTTAATTATGGATTTACATGTTTTAATGGTAGTTTGGACATTTGGTTTCATTGGAATGGTTAATTGATACAGGGTTTCGATTTTGGAAACACGATGCCCCCAATGTGTTTGATAACATGCCTATGAGAATGCTTTTACTATATTGTTGGACTTTTAATGGAACTATTGCATGGTATAACTTGGTAATGGACTCCTAAATGGCATAAATGGTTTAAATGAATTGGAATGGTTAAATGGTAAGGTCTTGGTGGTTGTGGTTGGTCTAATTGAAAGCCTTATGGGGTACAAGGGAATCCCCTAAACAAACATAATAATGATTATTTGTGGGGTACATGGGATTCCCCCAAGTCAACTTGATAATGTAATCTATGGGTACATGGGAATCCCTTCTTCTTAAAAAGGATGGCCAAGGACATTGCTTGCAAGCTATAGTCGGTATAAAAATACCATTACTTATAGCCTTGGGTAATAATAAATGGAATAGTGGTTTGGTTGTGTGGTAATGGTTTTAATTGGGAAATAATGACGGGGTGTGATAGCTAATCATAAAGGTATGAGTCCCATGGACGGACACTTGAAACTCATATTTGCCGACATAAGGATTGGTCATGGTGACCATATATGATTCTAATGGGGTACATGGGAATCCCCCTAAGTACACTTGTATATATGTATCATGGAGACAAAAGGGTACTCGGGAATTCTCTACTCCTATGGTATCTTCGATACATGCGGCTACACGCATCAAGGCCCGTTCAGGGGGTTACACCTAACCCATATAGCCGGTGAGTGGTTCTAGGATGGTTAATCTACACATACCCAAGTTAATGGTTTTAAAGGCATGATAAACCCGATTCCCTTTCCCAGCATGGTTATACATATGTATGTATGGTTGTGAATACATATGGTTGGTTTACTTGGTTTTAAAGGTTGGCAATATTTTATTCTTATCCTAAGTACTTTCTAGAGTTCACCCGCTAACCCATCTTTGGGCTGTTGTATCCTCACGTGATGCAAGAATTAATCATTTTACTCCTCCTGCTTAATGGTCGGACTCAGGATCAACTCGGTTGGATTGAAGTGGTTAGCTTCCACACTCCAGAAGGCTCCATTTAATATCATGGATGTGTTTTCATACTTTGATCATTTTATAATCATTGGTTTTGGCTATGGTTGGGTCATGTCCTAGGGTATTGTTATACTTTTGGTTAGAGGCTTTGTGGAACTACTATGGGTTTGAATGGGCAGTGTCGATATTGGTGTCAGCCTTAGTATTGGTATTGCTATTGGGGATGATACCATTTGACTAAATTTATGATTGGTCGATTCTATTATGTTATGTTATGCACATACTCTTTGTTATTGTTTTGGTTTTGGTATGGTTATTGAACGGTTGGACTTTCTTGGGTTGGTCATGGTTAATTACCTATCCTAGAGTTTGGAATTGTACAAAATGCAATCTTGTTATATGTTCGAATTCATCTAACTCATGATACGTGTTTAGAGGTTGGGTTGGCTAACAGGGTGGTCCCCGGTCCTGGTCAGAGTTGGGATGCCCATTATGACAAGGCCCCGGTTCAGGTCGTGTCATTAAGAGTTGACCCTCCAACTTATCACCTTAACATACGATTCGTATCATCAAGTCATCACCAGATCATAAGGTTAGACACCATACTCTGTTCAACTAATGACTCTCTTGCCCCCCTAATCACTACACCATATGAATGGTAAGTTCTAGTCATATCCAAAGCAGAACATCAAGGGCTAAACACAGGACAACATACGATTGGGCCCTAGCCCTCTCGTGATATGACCATACGACTCATATGTGGTCTCTCATAATCAGGATAGAACCTGGCCATCAACACACTAACCAACATACGAATAGGGTCCCTAGACTCGTCAACACACCATACGACTTATGATTTGAGTCGTAAGATGAACAAAAAGTTTAAAACTCAAAAAATTTACAAGGGAGAAAGTTTAGGGCGTTTCAGCAGCTCATGGGCTTGTTGGTGAAGTCTGAGTAACCAATACAGCCACGTCATGTCGTGATGAGTGGTGAAATTACCACTCATTTGCACTAAACATTCATGAACACTACTATGATTTTAATGTATAAGTGAGACATACATGTGATTAAAGGCACTAGTTTCCTCATTTTCCAGGCATACAGGTTATGATACAGAAAGACATGGATGCTAGTTAATAAAGGATCAAAAAAGGAGAAAAAAAGTACAGATGAAGGAGCTGAAGCATGAACTAATCTTAGTTACCGCGATCACGATCTGTGGGCCGCGATCATGATCAGTTAAGCTAGGTCAAATGAACACGATCATAATGATTAGGAGGCAATTGTAATCACCACGATCATGGAAAGAGTGGTGTAATTGCGGCCTAGAGGGTTTAATGATCAAGGGAAATTCAGTCACAACCGCTGATCCCAATTCCCATATAAGGTACAATTCTTTTCCCCTTAGGACATTATGGATGAGAAGAGAATTGAAAAATTAGAATTTTGGTATGTTTCTTCTCTTTCACTTCATGAGTATCTAAATTCTCTAGTCTTGGGATTATGTTGAACTAAGGTGTAATTGTATTTGGGTCATGATGTGTTTGTGTAATTCTTAGTGGTTGATTATGGATTCCACTATTACTTGGTTTAAATAGTTGGGATTTGTGGGTGAAAACCCCAAATACCCAAAATAGGTTTGTTGGTTGAAAACCCCAAACTCTTGAAAGCTCTCATCTTTGAAGAGGGATATGGTGAACTCTTGGGAACCCATAGCTTTCTTAAAAGAGGGATATAGAGGGCCAAAGAAGTAGTGGATAATTGTGGATATAGCCTACTTTATTTTTCCATCTTAAAAATAAGGAAAGATGGAGAGGAGGTTAGGTCATGGGCATCTTCCTAGAATAACAGATGCCCAATTGAGGTTTTAGGTTGCTATTATTAACACACTCTAGGTACTTGAAAGACTCAAGGAGTAGCCTAGCCTACCATGCAATCAACAAGTAGGACTTATACCAAACCATCATGATCCCATGCACAACTTTCCCTTAAGTAGACATAATCCCAAGATCTCTCCAAAATGGAATTCTGAAACAAAAAGTGTTAACATAGTGTGTTGGTTGACTTGATATTGATAAGATTCTATTTCAAACCAATCTCCCCCCCCCACACACACACTTTACATTATGTCTTTTATGTTTTGTACACTTCAGATATCTTTTTAGTAATTTAGACACCCATAGGAATCAAAATCTAAATCCCACTCCTCGTGGATTCGACCTCAATGAAATTTGACCTATTGTCAATGTCCGTCCTCTACCACTTTTGATGGTATAGGTGAGCGTTATCAAAATGGTGTTGTTTTGCACTAAGAATTCGTGAACACTACTATGATTTTAATATATAAATAAGACATACATATGATTAAATGCACTAGTTTCCATATTTTTTAGGCATAAAGGTATGAGATGGAAAGACATGGATGAGAGCTAAAAAAGGATTAAAAAAGGAATGAAGTTTAGCTGAAGGAGCTAAAGCATGAACCAACCTCTGTTACCACAATCATGGTCTGTGGCCCGTGATAATGGCCAGTCAAGCTATGTTAAATAAATTTGATTGTAGTGATTAGGGGCAATCACAATCACCATAATCATGGAAAGAGCGATGCGATCGCAGCCTAGCGGGTTTAATGATCAAGGGCAATTCAATCAAAAGACATAGTTGATTTTATTTCCCCATATAAGGCATAATTCTTTTTCCCTTAAGACATTATGGATGAGAAGAGGATTGAAAAATTAGAAAACTGGTGAACCCTAGAATTTGGGAAAACTCTTGTATATTTAAAATTTCAAGTTGAAGGTTGTGAAATTGAAGTGTAAAGTGAAGATTTTACTTATCCTCCATTATTATAGATGCCATAAATGAATTTTTTGGCATATTTCTTCTCTTTCACTTCATGAGTAGCCATCCATTCCCGAGCCAGCCAAAATTGAGTTGAAGCCCTTGCCACCCCATCTTAAATATGTGTTCTTAGGGGATGGATACACACTCCCTATCATTATTGCAAGTGACCTTGATCCCTCTCAAATGGAAGGTTTTAAGTTGGTAAAAGGTTTATTTGAGCCATTGGATAGATAATTGCGGACATCATAGGAATAGCCCCCATTATTTATTCCTATAAAATCAAGCTAGAGAAAGATCATGTACTACGTGTGTAACATCAAAAGAGGATAAATCAACCTATATAAGAGGTAGTAAAGAAAGAAATTATAAAATGACTTGACGTGGGAGTAATTTATCCAATATCCAATAGCACTTAGGTGAGTCCGGTGCAATGTGTTCCAAAAAAGGTGGCATTACGATAGTTGAGAATGAAAAGAATGATCTTATCCCTATTCGGCCTGTCACCTAATGACGGGTATCCATGGATTACCGAAAGTTGAACTTATGTATTAAAAAAGACCATTTTTGATGCCTTTTATGGACCAAATATATGATAAGTTAGATGGGCGAGGATGTTATTGCATCTTAGACGGTTATTTGGGGTACAATCAAATTAGTATCGCCCTGTAGGACTAAGAGAAGACGACTTTTACTTGCCCATATGGGACATTCACATTCAAATGAATGACCTTTGGGTTATGCAATGTCTCAACAACTTTTCAACATTGCATGTTGTCAATCTTTGCAGATATGGTCGAAAACTTAAGGAGGTTTTTATGGATTACTTCTCAGTGATGGGGAACTTATTTGAATCATGTCATGAGCACCTAAGCAAGGTGCTTGAGAGATGTGTGGAAACCAACTTTGTCCTAAATTGGGAAAAAACTCATTTCATGGTCAATGAAGGTATTGTCTTGGGTCACAAGATATCGGGGAAAGGCATACAAGTCAATTAAGCCAAGGTAGAAGTGATTTCAAAGTTACCACCTCCGTAAAGGGTGTTTGGAGTTTTCTTGGACATGCCGAGTTTTATTGATATTTTATCAAGTATTTCTCCAAAATAGCTTATCCAATGTGCAAACTCCTTAAGAAGGATACAATATTCAACTTTGATAAGGCATACTTAAAATCCTTCGATCATTTTAAGGAGTTGCTTATTTTGGCCCCCATCATTGTGGCCTCGGATTGGTCTTCCCCTTTTGAAGTAATATGTGATGCAAGTGGGATTTCATTGGGTTTGGTATAAGGTCAACGCAAGGAAAAACTCTTTCACCCTATCTATTATGTGAGCAAGACCTTGATTAATGCTCAGCGCAACTACATCATTATCGAGCAAGTGTTTTATGTATATGTTTTTTGAAAAATTTTGTACCTTTTTGTTAGGTACGAAAGTGGTGGTGCACACGGATAATGCTTCCCTTAAGTACCATATAGCAAAGAAGGAAGAAAATTCATGCCTAATTAGATATATTTTCCTCTTAGAATAATTCAACTTCGAGGTAAAGGATCGAAAGGGGTGCGAAAATCAAGTGGCCGACCATCTCTCACGTCTTGAGGGTAATGATGAAAGGCATGGAGAAATTGAAATTGAAGACATTTTTTTCGACGAGTTAGTCATGACTATTATGGGAAAGAGCGCACCATGGTATGCCGACTATGCCAACTATGTCGCAAGTGGTGTACTCCCAGAGGGGATTAGCGGTTCTTATTTGATGTAAAGAAATATTTTTTGAATGAACCATTTCTATTTTGGGAGTGCGCGGATGGTGTGGTTAGATGGTGTGTTATGGAGGTTGATATGAGTGATATCCTTGAAGCTTGCCATTTTTACTTTACGGTGGTTACCATGGAGGAATCCGAACCACCTCCAAAATCTTTCAATGTGGGTATTATTGTCCCTCCATGCATAGGGATGTCATTAGGTGGGTTAAATTATGTCATCAATGTCAAATGCAAGGTGGTATCTCAAGAAGACATGAAATGCCTCTCAAACCAAACCTCAAAGTTAAACTTTTTGATTTGTGGGGACTCAACTTTATGAGCCCATTTGTGAGCTCATTTGGAAACAAATACATATTAGTGGCAGTTGATTATGTTTTGAAATGGGTAGAAGCCATGGCACTTCTGAATAATGAGAGCAAGAGTGTTACCACCTTTTTGAAGAAGTAAATTTTACAATATTTGGAACACTACTAACCATCATTAGTAATGGAGGCTCACATTTTATTAATCGAGTATTCAAGGCCCTTCTTGAAAACTAAGGGGGTAAACACATAGTATCTACCCCATATCCTCCCAAACAAGTGGCCAAGTTGAAGTTTCAAATCGATAAATCAAAGCCATACTTGAGAAAATGGTGAATATAGGCCCAACCAATTGGGAAAGGCAGCTCAATGAGGCACTTTGGGCCTATAGAATGACCTATAAAACTCCAATTGGCATGTCTCCCTACCAATTGGTATTTGGAAAGGCTTTTCATTTACCCGTCGAGCTCGAACATAAAGCCTTATGGGATTTAAAGTGGTTGAATATGAATTAGGGAGAAGCCTACGAAGCAAGGTCATAAAACTCCATGAGTTGGAAGATTTATGACTCAAGTCTTATGAGAGTTCCGCATTTTATAAGGAAAAAATGAAGAAATGGCATGATTTTTGAATATTAAGAAGGAAATTTCATGTTGAAGAGAGTGTACTCCTTTATAATTCTCATTTGAAATTCTTTATAGGGAACCTTCGTTCTAAATAGTCGGGGCCATTTGTGATTTCTAACATTTACCCTAGTGGTGCCATTGAATTGGAAGATCATGAAAGAAAGAAGTTTGTAGTAAATGGCCAACGGGTGAAGCACTAAAATGTGAAAGGTCCTGTGGCGGCCAAGGTGGAGTTTGTTCATTTCAAAGACGCCACATGGTGAAGAAAGAGAGTCATGTTGCAACATTAAATTAGGCACTTGATGGAAGGCAACCCATCTTTGACTCATTTCTTGTTTATTTCGATGTTTTGTAGGTGTTTTAACACAAGTTCAGTGCCTAGAAAAATAGGGGAAAACAGAGCTGGAAAAAGGCAGTTATGCAGCAAAATCAAAACAGAGAAAAAATATGGGATTTTGTCCTTAGTTTCCATGATCGCGGTCTGTGGGGCTACGATCATAGAACATTCTACTATAATAGTGACATCTGAGGTTGATTCTAGTTGCTGCTTAAGGGAGTCCCTTTTAACCCTTGTACTTCTTAAATTATATTGTAGTGAAGGCACTTTAGATCACTAAGTTGGGGGTGTATGAGACAACCATGGATGCAAGGGAAGTCTGAGTACCTGTGACATTCTAAAGTTGGGATCATACTTATACCTATGGTGAAGTCTTAGTAGCCATATAGTTTACCCGTATGAAAGCCAATATGTGAGACGAAGGCTTGGGTTAATGGCATATTTAGCAAGTTATGTATGGTGCAATGCAATGCAAACACTCTCCTCCATCCAAAAATTTTCAAAAATCAAGGTCATGGGCATGAGCTACCTTGTATCAATTTTTCTTCTCTTTTTGTGACTCCAAAAATTGTTGACTTATGAAAATTGTTAGATACTCTATTTTTGTCTCTAGCGAGAGGGGCAATTGAGCCTCTTTGGCGAATTTACATGCCATGTGTGGTGAGCTTATTTGGTTAAATATCATGTATACTTGTGCCGTCTATAAATTGCCCCATTAGTCTCTCAAGGCTAATTTTTTACTATACTTGGTCGGTGAGATGATCTTAGGCCATCTTTGTGAACTTGGAAGTGTACTACAACCTAAAAAGACTACCCATGCATAGATGTTATTCCTTGTCGCCCGTTTTGTGCCTTTGGATCTTTCTTAGGAAAACACATTAAAAGCCACGAGCCATTAATATTTTGTATCCATCTTTTGAACCCTACTGTCCTTGAACTTAAAAGCAACTTAAGGCTAAAAGCCTAAGTTAGGGGTAGTAAATATTGAAAGAGGCAATATTGAGCCATGACGTTGTAAGTGAGTGCCTAAGAGCTTAAAGCATTGAGAAAAACTGAATAAGACAAAGAAGGGATCCAACAAAGGATATAAAAGCATGAAGTATGTAAGAAAAAGAAATAAAAAGAAAATGGGTGAACCAAGGAGGCAAAATTAGGCACATGTGTAAAGAGAGAAAACAAAAAGAAGTGGCCCATGGTCAAAATTTGTATGGAATAATGTGATGTAGATGTTCAAGGAGGGTATATCCATATTGTTCCTAAATGATATCCTACCCTACCCAGAACCTATGTTACAATCTCAAAATCCCTTTAAGATCTCCAACCAAGTGATTTATTGTAGTGGCGAGTGAAAATAGAGGCAAGCCTATGGCATAGTACTTGTTAGCATCGAGAGTTCCTGAGAGAGAGAGAGAGTTTTGTACTTAAATTCATTGTTTCATATTTGATAACTTGATGTGTAGAATTTTCCTTCTTGTGAGTAGGCATGTAACCAAGTTGAGGTGGGTGATATTGTCATCTCCCAAAAAATGAGGCAAAAGGAGTAAAATGTAGTTGAGGACAAAAGTGAGTCATTTCAAGAGTATTAGTGATTGTTGCATGGTTGTTCTTTGAAGTCTTTTACATCCTTGTGAAATGAATTTTGTATTAAGGGGTGTAGTGAGAATAGCTTTTCCCATGTGTGAAGAGCTACTTGTGGTATTGACTATTCTAGAAGTCATTATGATCATTGGGTCATGTAATTTGGGCATAAATGTAAAATAAGTATCATGATGAGAGGTAATGTTTCTTGAGGACAAGCAAAGCTTTGAAGTTGGGGGTGTTGATAAGTGATGAAATTACCACTTATTCGAACTAAACATTCGTTCACACTACTATGATTTTAATGTATAAATGAGACATACATGTGATTAAATGCACTAGTTTCCACATTTTGCAGGCATACAAGTTACGAGATGGAAAGACGTGGATGCGAGCTAAAGAGGATCAAAAAAGAGGAAAGAAGTACAGATGAAGAAGCTGAAGCTTAAATCGGCCTCAGTTACTGCAATCGCGGTTTGTGGGCAGTGATCGCGGTCATTCAATCTAGGTCAAATGAACACGATCGCAGTGACTAGGGGGCAACCGCAGTCATTGCGGTCTTGAAAAGAGCAGCGCTATCGTGGCCTAGTGGGTTTAATGATCAAAGTTAATTCAGTCAAAAGACATAGCTGATTCCAATTCCCATATAAGGCACATTTATTTTTCCCTTATGACATTATGGAAGAGAAGAGGATAGAAAAATTAGAAAATTGGTGAACCCTAAAATTTAGGGAAACACTTGTGTATTTAAAATTTAAAGTTCAAGTTGGTGAAATTGAAGTGTAAAGTGAAGATTTTCCTTATCCTCCATTGTTATAGATTCCATGAATGAATTGTTTGGTATATTTTCTCTTTCATTTCATGAGTAGCTAAATTCTCTAGTCTTGGGATTATGTTGAACTAAGGTGTAAGTTTTTTAGGGTGATGATGTGTTTGTGTAATTATTAGATGTTGATTATGGATTCCACTATTGCTTGGTTTAAATAGTTTGGATTTGTGGGTGAAAACCCCAAATACCAAAAATGGGTTTGTTGGGTGAAAATCCCAAACTCTTAAAAGCTCTCATCATTCTTGAAAGAGGGATGTGGGTGAACTCTTGGGAACCCATAGCTTCCTTGAAAGAGGGTTATAGAGGGCCAAAGCAATAGTGGACAATTGTGAATATAGATTACTTTCTTTTACCATCTTAGAAATAAGTGTAGATGGAGAGTCAGTTACGTCATGGGCATCTTTCTAGAAATAGGGATGCCCAACTATGGTTTTGGGTGGCTTCTATTGATAAACTCATTAGGTACTCGAAAGAGTCAAGGAGTAACATCCTTGCGGCCTTATTGACAAACTAGCCTCAAGGACTCTTAACCTAGCCTACCATGCCATCAACAAGTAGGACTTATATAAACCATCATGATCCTATGCATAACTTGCCCTTAGGTAGACATAATTCTAAGATCTCTCCAAAATTGAATTCTAAAACAAAAAGTATCAACATAGTGTATTGGTTGACTTGATATTGATAAGATTCTATTCCAAACCACCCCCACACTTTACATTATGCGTTTTAGTGTTCACTTTTGTTTGTTTCTATTTTGTAGGTTTACTACTTATGGACTTACCCAGAATGCGATAGGATTTCTATATTAAAAATCTTCAACGCCCGAGACTTGGTGACCAACCCATCAGGGTCATAAGGCCCACTCGAGCCAAGTAATGTTGAGTGATAATTGAAAATATGAAAAATTTAGGATAATAATGGAAAGTTCTGGACTTTGACACATAATCATACTTTCGGAGCCATAAATTCAAGTTACGGAACCATAAGTAGCTAGGTAAACATCAAAATGTAAAGTCCAAAAAGCAGGAAATTGGGCCAAAAATTCAGTCCCACTTTCGCCCAGCATATGCGGACCACATGTGGTACATGCGCCCACTGGAAAACCACATGTGACAGCCACAAGTGGCCTAGTTGTGGGCCTAAATTTTAATTAAATTTTTTGGCCCACCAATGCTTTAACAAGACCTAATTCATCCCCCCTTGCTATTTAAAGTAATTTGACTATTCTGACTTATTCAAATCCTCAAAATCTCTTTTTTTTTAAATCCAAACTTCCCCTTCAAATCATAAACTTTTCCCACACTTACAAAAAGGCTAAATTGAAACTTATTTGGGGTACCAACTTGTCCCTCCTCACTAAATACAAGCTCAATCTTAGATGATACTATACTTCTTCACAATTCACTTCTGAATTCTCAAAGAAAAGGTAACTTTCTTGGCTCCTAATAGTAATTTCTTGATTTAAATATTGAACAAGCAAGTTGATATGTTTATTTCCATGAAAAATATAAAGAAACAATCATGCTTGTCTGTAGGAGCCTTGAAGTAGCTTAAAATCTTGATGTGGGGCTTTGTTTTGAATTAAAAATCTAAGATTAAGCCCTAAATGGAAGTTGAACTTCAACGAGTAGAGGAATACTAAAAGTTGGGCATATTAGTTTGCATTAAAAATTTTGATACATTGTATGCATGTGAACATTAGACTTGTTGGTACTGTGAATAATTTACAAGGGTGTGAAAGTTGAGGAAAAATTTTGATTTTTCAAATTTTGAGTTTTTCTTCAACTTTTACATTCCCCTATTAAGTGTTGAATTCTAAAACTCATTTTTTTTGGTATAGATGGAACCCAAAGCTACAAATAAAAAGGTTGATACATCGAGGAGATGGGATAAGTCCACTGATCCTAGTGTCTTGATAGAGGAGTACCCTACCACACATTATAGAGCAACTTCAGTTGAGGCAACACACAGAGCAACTAAAGACCAAGTGCACTAGGAAGCTGAGACTATTATTTTAGGCACTATAGGACAATTTCTACCTAAGCACTCATGGTGGGTCAAAAAGGACAACATTTACCCAGCCTAGGTCTTGGACTGAGTTGTTTAGATTGTACAGGCTACCCAGGCAGTTCTAGCCCGATCGAGGATAAAGTTAGCCTAGATATCACACTCACACTCTCTTATGTTGAGTGATATTGATGATGAGGATGAGGCAAATTATGAGCCAGTTACATAGGGTATAGCTCAGGATCCCCAGTCTGAAGAGGGGTCCCTAGATTCATTTGAGGATACAGATCAGGGGGATTCATCAGTAGTACCCCAGTTTGAGGAGAGTACCACAGTTAATGTATATTAGTTAGGTGTACACCAATCTGAGAAAATTATATGGTAGGCTTCCAATGAGGTGCCCGTTCTAAATGAGGAGGCACCAATAGCAGGGATAGAGTTTCTCCCCTACACATGCCTTGTAGGTACCTCTTGATGAGGATAACCTAAGGTGGTATGTAGAGGGATTAGGGATGATATTTGATATAAATAGTCATAATTTAGAGATCGACAAGCCTAAGATCCTTATTTTTTTAAGAGTGTAGGATTGAGCTATCTAGGTTGAGCAGAGTACCATAGTTATGGGCAGCCTTTAATCGTTATCAGTTAGAGTAGATGACTAGATGACTTAATTCTTACTTCCCAACTTTGGTATGAGAGTTTTATGCATCATATCATGCCATAGTAGTTCTTTTGATGCATAAATTTATAGGTTTGATGAGACAAATAGATCAGCCACAGAATGAGTAAACCCTTGTGAGAGAGGTTAAGGTTGATCTTTCAGCAGTGACCATCTAACAAGTTTTCTTTAGTCCAGACTATATTACCCCAATATCTATAGTAGAGTGTGATTAAAGACTGAGAGTATCACATGATCGATATATTATAAGGGAGGATGAACATAGACATGAGATAATTGAGATAGCTAGGTTCATCGCTAGCTACATTTCACCTTTAGGTGATGAGACCCCATGGATCGAGGGACATAGTATAATAAAGAATGCCTCATTGATATTTTTTACTATTTTTTTGTGGTTTATCATCAAATATAGATTGTTCTCAACTATTTCAGATAATGTATTAACTTGGGAGGGAACCACCTTGATCCCTAGTATGATGTGCGAGTATGATATTGACTTTGCAGCTATCCTCCGACATAAGATTTATGACAAAGCCTTTAGGGTGGTGATGAATTTTCCATTCCCTTCCCTTATTCAGAGATAGTGTGATAAGTTTGTACTAGAGATACTGAGAGTCTATAAGAAAGTACTTGTGATAGCCACTACACAAATGAGGACGATGAAGGATCCGACATTCTCGGCCCTTCCCAGGATACCTAGTAGGTCTATTATAGTACCTCAAGGATAATCTAGGGCCCTACAGTCTCCACAGAGGTAGTGATATACATGGAGGTGATATGGGAGCTAATGTTGATCTTAAGATAGAAGAGTAGAGAGAGACCCCTGATATTAATCATAGGATGTGGGGACAACGGCCACTTCTACATCTACCTAGCCTCTATTTCAAAGCCAGTGGTTTCTTTTTCATTACCCTTTCACCCATCCACTATAGTTGCTATTACAAGTATGACTTTGGTATCTCATGAGTTTTTGCTGAGCTTAGTGGACAGTCAAAAATCCACTGATGAGGGATTATGGGTTGTTGAGACCGAGGTGGCTACTCTCTATGTAGGTAGATACAGCCATGGGTTTGGACTAGACTAGAGACGGCATAGGCTAGATGGGATTTCACATATAAAGTTGATATGTCAGAGTTATGTGTTGATTTACAAGCACGTATTGATGCTTTTGAGAGACATTACAACCTGATTTATAAAGATTAAGACGTTGTACCTAGGTCATATTAAGGAGGAGGTGGACACCTTGCGAGAAAAAGTACACTCTCTCAGAGAGAGCCATATGATAGCCACTCCTCCAGTGGTTTGGATATCACCTTTGCACGAGCCCAAATACTATGATTTATTTGGGAAGGATAAGGAGGAGGTTCTAGTAGGTGGGACTAAGAGAGGACCATATGACTAGGCCTTGAAAAAGGATAGACATAATTTAATGGACTCTGTAGTTGTTAAGAGGTATAGGCATGACGAGATAGCAGTGGGTGCATCTTCTAGCAGTACACAACAACTACCACCTCATCTACAAGCGGATATACCTTTATATAGGGATGCTCATGACATGGATGCTTAGTGCATCCTAGGTATGTCCTCATGCTCTTTGTTTTATATTATTTTTGTACATTGGGGATAGTGCATAATTATTTAGCTAGGAGTGGGGTATACCATAGCCATTGTGGGTTTTTATTGCTGGGTTCTTTTCTGCTGGTCATGATATGGTTATAGAACTGACATATCTAGGGTAAAATTTATGTCATATTATGTTTTGTTTCATATTATGTTGTGTTGTATTTTTGTGTAATTAGGAGATTTTTAAGTATTTAGGATAGTTGTCATGTTTATGATTGATTGTTAAGAAAAATGATACCCCTTCAAAATTTTAGAACTGTGTAAATGTATATATGTCTGAACATTGTGGATCATGTTATGGTATTAGGATTAGGGACATGAAAATCACTACTAACAATTGCATGAACCAGATAGGTAGTAGCTTATGATGTGACTCTGTGCTATGTGTGTGCGAGATGCTACTTAGTTTTTTGTGTGTTAAATTTATAACTTGCCCATTTAGTCTTACTTAGGTTGTAGGATACTCGGTTAGGAAAGGATCATAGGTTGTTTTTTATTTTAGTCCATTTTTGGTCTAAATGACCTTCCCAATGTGAAATAGTATTCCTTGATCCCCATTTTGAGCCTTATCGCCTGTTTTTCTTGTTCCATCTATCACCTTCCCATTTGTGTTTCAATAACCTATTTTGGCTTATTTCTTCTTGGACATTGTGTACCTTAACTCAGGAAAATTGCCTAAGTTGAGGTGGTTATCATAGGGGTGTGTGATTTAAAGTACGTATGTAGAAAGGTGAAATAAGAGAAAAAAAGTTACTAGGTCTGGGTGTGGTAGAAAAGAAAAATTGTGAAAAAGTGAAAAAGAAAGAATAAAAGACCACACCCAACCAAAATATGCAATAAAGAATAAAAAGGGAGAAATAAGGGTGGAATAAAAAGAAAGATGGTTAATAAGTGGACCCCCAAAGTTAGTGTAGTGCCAAGAAGTCTTAGTCACTTGATATTTATATGTACCATATCAGCCCCCCAATCCTACATTACAAGCCAAATAAAGTCCTATAATGATCTTAATTTAACTGTCTAAAAACTAAGGTATAGAAAATAAGGGCAAGCCTATGGTATTTGATGCATATTTATTGGAACTTCTCTTTTGAGTGTGAGTTTCTCTTTACTGTCCCTGCATAGACATTTATTATTTGATATGAGTGAGTTTGTTCTTTGTTGTGAGGGCATATGAGTCATACTGCTAGCTGCTTACTTGTCTTGGGTAGTGTGACTTGTCTATATATGCATGATTGTTTGTTGCTAATGTAATGCCATCCCTTGATCCCATTATGTCACATTGTTGTGCTTCATTTTTATACGTAGTTGGTTTTGAAAAAGTGAGATAGGAGAGGGTATGTGATTTGAACTTAAAGTATTTATTAACTGCCTTGGATAGCTTAGATTCTCCTAGTTAAGCATCGTGTTTTGTTTTGTTGTATTTTGTTTCCTGAAGACAGGCAAACATTCTAAGTTGAGGGTGTTGATGTGCTATAGAAATATAACATTTTCAACACTTAGAATGATGAAAATATGCAAGTTTCTTTGGTTGTTTTATTAGATATGATGTGTTTTGGGTATGTATTGCAGGAAACTAGGTATTAGATGCTAAGTTCAAGAAAAAGGTGAAAATAGAGTTTTTTCTACTTACTTGATCATTTTTTGGGAATTGATGGCACTTACCAAATGTACGTGACCAAAGCATGTGCTAAAACTTGAAGCTCAGAAGCTTAGTTCTAAGAATTGGAAGGCCTGACACTTACCTATGTCTACATGTGGACCACATATAGCACTTGTGGTCCATATATGACTAAGGTAAGCATCTAAATTGAAGATCCATAGAATAAAGAGCTGAAGAAGAACTTCTGGCACGTACCTATGTCTATTTGCAAACCGCATATGGGTAAGGTAAGTACCAGAAGTCCAACTGCCAGACCATATGTAGACATAGGTAAGTGGCTATCGACCTTTTTTGTCCTTTTCGTTCGGGCTTTGACTTTTAGGGTTTCCTCATGTACTATAAATATCATTTATGTGTTTTTTAGTAGAAGTTGCGAACTCTCAATAAATACAAACATAATTTGATTCTGAGATCCGATTTTGATCTTGGAATTCTCCTATATTGATTTTGGTTTATTAATTTAGTTAAAGTTTTGGGATTTTAGGTCTGACTATTGAGATTACATCTTATGCTTTCAATTATGAACCTTGTTGATTACTTCACAATCATGAGCTGCTAAAAACCCTTAGCTAGGGTTGTTGAAACCCTGGCGGATTGACGAAGTAGGGGAAGTGCTATGTTGTTCTGAATTGATACCCATGCATGTTGATGTGCTGACTTTGTGACAGCACATTTAAGGCTTTTAGCTTGGAATAAATGTAAGTTAATAAGTAACTATTGTTGTTCTTTATTGTATTTCATATGATTTTGTAGGGAAAGTCGAGATGCATGAAAACCTCTAATAATTACATCCAAAAGAATAAATTTTAGTTGAAGTAGATAGGAAGACTATAGTTAATGGCCTTCCTAATGGGTCGTCTACTATCTGATAAGCTATCACAGTTGGTCGTCAGCTGAAAATAATGAGCAATAATTAGAGCAAATAGTAGATGACCTGGTCTGATAGGTCATCAAATACGTGATAGGCCATCAGATATGGACGTCAGCTATAGACAGAGAACAAAAACTAGAGCAAATAGTTGATGACTTAGTCTAATATGTCATCAACTATATGATAGGCCATCAGACATGAGCGTCAGCTATGGTGCAAAAAATTTGGGGTTTGAAATTAAAAATCTGAGGCTACGGATATAAATAGTAGCTTTCAGGGTTTCATCCCCATCTAGAACTTACTCTAAGATATCAGTTTTATATTTTGGTTACTTTAAATTTCGAATTTAGATTTAAATCATTGATTGAGTTTTGGGAATTCTTTGTTGAACTTGGAAGAGTACAACCTTTGATTCCATCTTTTGTAAGTTTTTTACTTTGAATTATTGATTCAATTTATGATTTCTCTTTCTATTTCATGAGGAACTAAATCCTACAACTAGAGTTGTGGGATCTATGAGTATTATCTTGTTGATTTAATAGTTGGATAAGATTCTCGTGATTGTGGGAACATCTTGATAATTCCTTTGTAATGAATGTTTTTAATTGGTTGCAAACAATAGATCTAGCCTTATGTTGGTTGCTCGAACTGAGAAATCAACTAAAGGTAGTGAATTATCAATGAGGATTTGTAAAGGTTAATTTCCAAGTAATGATTAATACTATAACAAGATTAATAAACTCGAGATAAAATTAATGTGAATAAAATGTATTTCCGAAGTTTGAGAGAATAAGGAAATCAATCGTCTAAGTAGGTTGAAAAATACTTGGATAAACCATCAATAATGATAATCTGGTGCTTCCCACAAGTATTGAGAATCTAACACGACAACTATTACTCGTCAAGAATTAATACTGATAGTGATCACAACTCTAGTTTCTCTATATCATTTATTTGAAATACTACAATTTTAACTTTGAGTTTCTAAACCAAGTTGAAATGTTAACAATAGATTGATTGATAAAAATCCCCCATGTGAAGGAAACAATTGACTATTAGTCGGTTTAATCACAAGTAGACTTGATTAACACCATATTCCCTATGAGATTCGACCCCAACCTAGTTGGGTTATATATTTGACAATGACTACTTACTCTCTCATAAGAGAGGTATAATTTTGGCGTATCAGATTTTGGTGTCGTTGCCAGGGAATACGGTTGTCAATTAAGTATATTTGTGTTAATTGACTCTTAGTTAAGTTTTCCAATTTTATTTTTATTTGTTGTTTTTGATATTTGCAGGTTCCTTATTGTATATGCCATAAACCAGACATTCAAGAGAACCACTATTACCTTTTAATTCGGAACCTGACCTGATCGGGAGAATGACTGACCAATAAGAAGCTGAGAGATTAGCCGCTTTAGCTAATGCATAACTCAATTAGCAAAATTCTGATAACCCAGGTCGGGTGGCTAATGCAGATAATGATGACCTGGGAGATGATGATCTGATTGATCCTGCAAATAGGAGACGCACTGAGGATGTAGTTACACCTATAAATAGAAATCACCTATTCATAGAGAGACCAAACCTTCAATCTGTGTAGTTTGATCTTGATGAGGATGAGGATGAGATGGATGGAGCAGGTTCTATTGGAGCTATTATCCCTCCACCTTAGCACCTGGAGCCAAGTTTAACATTGCAAATACCATGATTTAGTTGCTTCATCTTAAAGGGCTGTTTGGTGGACTTTTGGGAGATGATCCAAATATACATCTAGTGAACTTCATCACTATTTGCAAATCTTTTGATTATCCAAAAGTAGGGTCGAATATAATCTGTCTGCGACTATTTTCTGTCTTTGTCTAGGGAGGCAGCGCTGTAGTTGAATGGGTTGACACTTGATTTTATAACAAACTGGAGGCATTTCAAAGGAGCTTTTCTAGAAAGATTCTTTCCATCATCCAGAATGTTACAGCTGAGGGATGAGATAAGTAGGTTTAGGCAGCTTCCAATCGAAGCAATTCATGAGACATGGAAGAGATTAAAAAAAAGTTGATGCAATACCCCAACCACAAAATGACTGATATTCATCTGATAGAGACTTTGTATAGAGCCTTCAACTCCATGACAAAGATGACGGTGGATAATGCTGCAGGTGGAGCATTTATGGACCTTACTTTTCTTGAAGGTTTATAAATGCTTGATAGAATGACTAAATAGAGTAGAGCTTGGCATACTAGGGATTTTGAGGTAGTAAGCTCTACTGTGTCTAGTGGTATGATAATTGAACAACATAGGAGAGAGGAAGAGCGAGATCAAGACATGGACCATATAAAAATGCAGATGGATTTACTTACGAAGCACCTATTTTCATCTAATGTATAAAAGGTTAAATCTGTGGGGTCATATAATAAGGGAGGTGAATCAAAAACTATGGAGGAGGCTAAATATTTGCATAACCAGGGGGTTTTTGGACCGGTGGTCAAGGAAACCAAGGTTGGAACTGCGAATAATCCTGGGAAAATATCTATGGAGGATATGATGGAAAAGTGTTAAAGTGAGTGGAGTCAATAGATGCCAGAGTTAGGGAAATAAAAAGTGACTTATCGACCATAAGTCAGTTAGTTGACTCACACTCCATATCTATTAAACAACTGGAGTAGCAGATGAGCCAATTATCCACAGCATTTAACCAAAGAAAGAGTAGGACTCTACTAAGTGACACAGTTTAGAATCTGAGGACTGATAGGTCATATATGGCTATTAACACTAGGAGTGGTAAGATGTTATCTACTCTATGTTTGGGAGCATCCTCTCATATTAATGAGGTTGAAATGGACATGGAGATAGTTGACGAATCTCTAGTGATGCCTGTGAAGTTGGGAGTTTCAGAGAAGAAGAGTGCATAGTTGAACAACCACCTAAGCTGAAGCATATTAGTGATGTGGAGCAAGGCATAAGAAAGGAGGTAGAAGTTTCTCCAGTTAGAATGCCAAGGCCACCACCTCTATTTTTGCAAAGATTAAAGAAAAAATTAGATGAGGGTAAGTTTAGCAAATTCATGTCTATGTTGAAGCAGTTGACAGTGAATGTTCCCTTAATTGAAGCACTAGAGCAGATGCCCGAATATGCTAAGTTTATGAAAGAATTGTTGGTGAAGAAAAGGACTATGAGCTATGATATGGTAGACAATCTTCAGCATTGTATCACTATTTCTAAGAGATCTCTTGTGTATAAGAAAGTTGATCTAGGAGCATTTACTGTCCTATGTACTATTGGATCACTTAATTTTGAAAGGACCCTTTGCGGTCTTGTGGAAAGTATAAATCTTATGTCATTGGCAGTTTTCAAGAAGCTGAGTTTGGGAGATCCTACACCCACCAATATGTGACTTCTAATGGTGGATAGATCGGTGAAAAGGTCGGTTGGGATTCTACATGATGTGCTTATAAATGTGGCAAATTTTATATTTCCTGCTGACTTTGTAATTCTTGATTGCAAAGTGGACTTTGAAGTACTTATAAGTTTGAGCAGGCCATTCTTAGCAACTAGTAGAGCGTTAGTTGACATGGAGCTGAATAGGCTAAAATTTAGGCTCAATAAGAAAGAAGTTAGTTTTGAAGTATGTTAATCTATGAAACAGCAAAAGGATATGAGTGTCTTCTCAATCGTTGATGTATTCTATGAAGATGAGCGAGATACACCAATTGAGGATAGATCTACTGTGAAGACCTTAGTTAGTTTGGTTGAACTTGAAAGCAAGGATGTTAGTACCTTCCAAGTGTCAGAACAAGGAATAAAAGATTTTCTTAATCCATCAAGTAAAGCAAAGAGGTATCAACAAGGTATCTTGACAAATTTTGAGTAGTCTAGATGATCGAGTCATGCTGCGATGTGAAATCAGGCTCTGCTTGGGAGGTAACCTAAGGTATTTTGTTGTTTGTATTTGTACAATGTGAATGACATCAGATCTCTGCACCTATGGTGCCACAGGGATATTTCTAACTCTCTTGTTTTGGCTAGATGCATTGGGAACATAGCATGATTTTAAGTTGAGGGAGGAACTACTTGTGGATTTTGATGTCCTCTTAGGGTTTTTATTGCCGCGTCTTTTTTCCCCAGAGTCTTGTTCCTAGTGAAGCCAGCATATTTAGGTATATTGTGTTTTATTTTGTGATGTTTTGTGGTTAACTGGGAGAAAAATAAACATCTAGGACAGTTGAAATATTTTTTGTTAATTTTGGGGATAGATGATAAATACCTGTCCAATTTTCTATTTTGTAACTGTGTGGTATGTATCTATATGCGACTATTGTGAATCTTTTTATGGCATTAGTATTAGGGACATGATAATTATTGCTAACAACTGGATGAACTAGATAGGTGGTAGCTTGTGATGTACCTTTGTTCTATGTGTGTGTGATATACTACCAACTTTTCTTTGTGTGTTAAATGCAGAACTTGCCCAGTTTGTCTTGCCTAGGTTATAGGATAGTGGTTAGGAAAGGATCATAGGCTATTTTTAATATTAATCCACTTTTAGCCAAAATAACCTTACATGTGTGAATGATATCCCTTGATCCCAATTTTGAGCCTGTATACCTATTTTTCTTGTTAGACCTATCACCTTCCCATTTATATTATAATGAACCTGTTTTGGCCCTGGTCCTTCCTGAATATTGTGCACTTCAACTTTGGCAAATTGCTTAAGTTGAGGGTGGCTATCATAGGGGTACGTGATGTAAAATGGGTATAAAAAGGATAAAATAAGAGAGAAAAAAGTAATGCTGGGTGTGGTAGAAAAAGAAAAAGAAAAGAAAATTTGTGAAAAAGAGAAAAAGAAAGACCAAAAAACCACACCCAACCTGAATATGCTTTAATAAAGAAAAGGAAAAATAAGGTAAAAAAATGGTTAATAAGTAAGACCCCAAAGGTAGTGTAGTTTCAAGGAGGTTTAGTCACTTTAAATATCTTTATGTATCACACCAACACCAAGCCTACATTACAAACCAAAGAAAAGTCTCATAGTTATCCTAACTTAACTGTCTGAAAGCTTAGGTAATGAAAATAAGGGCAAGTTTATGGTATTTGATATGAATTGATTAGAAATTCTTTCTGAGAATGAGTGTCTCTTAGTCATCCCCACTTTAACATGATTGATTTCATTTATGAGTGAGGAGGGAGTTCTTTGTTGTAAAGGCACATGGGTAGTATTGCTAGCTAATTACTTGTTTGGGTGGTGCCACTTGTAGATATGCATGGTTTTTTGTTGCTAATATGATGCCATATATTGATCCCTTGTGTCACATAATGGTTCTTCATTAATATACACAGTTGGGTTTAAAGTGATTAAACTTGGAGAGTGTAATGTGTTTTGAGCAAAAAAATTAATGATTGACTATCATAGGTATCTTATATTTCTCCCAGTTAAGCATTGTAGTATTGTATAATGTAGTTGCTTGAGGACAAGCAATATTTTTAAGTTAAGGGTGTTGATGTGCTGACTTTGTTTTAGGACATTTAAGGTTTTTAGCTTGTAATAATTGTAAGTTCTTAAGTAACTATTGTTGTTTTTTATTGTATTTCATATGATTTTGTAGGGAAAGTCAATATGCATAAAAACCTCAGATAATTACATCTAGAAGAACAAATTTTGATTGAAGTAGATAGGAAGATTAAAGTTGATAACCTGCCTAATGGGTCATCAACTATCTGATAAGCTATCATAGTTGGTCGTTAGCTGAAAGCAGTGAGCAATAATTAGAGAAAATAGTTAATGACCTAGTCTGATAGGCCATCAACTATGTGATAAACCATTACAAATAGACGTCAGTTTTAAATAGAGAACAAGAACTGGAGCAAATAGTTGACGACCAAGTCTGATAGGTTGTCAACTATGTGATAGGCCACCAGACATAGGTGTCAGCTATTGTGCAAAAAATTTGGAGTTCCAAATTCAAAATCTGAAGGCTATGGATATAAATAACAGCTTTTAGGGTTTTATCTCCATCTAGAACTTACTCCAAAACATTAGTTTCATATTTTGGTTACTTTCAATTTTGAATTCAGATTTGAATCATTGATTGAGTTTTGGGAATTCTCTATTGAACTTGGAAAAGGACAACCTTTGATTCTATCTTTTTGTAAGTTTATTTACTTTTAACTATGGATTCAATTTATGATTTCCCTTTCTATTTCATAAGGAACTAAATCCCACAACTAGAGCTATGGGAGCTATGAGTATTATCTTATTGATTTAATAGTTGGATAAGATTATCATGATTGTGGGAACATCTTGATAATTCCTTTGTAATGAATATTTTCTATTGGTTGCGAACAATAGATCTAGCCTTATGTTGGTTTGCTCGAAATGAGAAATCAACTAAAGGTAGTGAATTATCAATGAGGATTTGGAAAGGCTAATTTTCCAATGAATGATTAATGTTGTAACAAGATTAATCAACACGAGATAAAATCAGTGTGAATAGAAGGTATTTCCTAAGTTCAAGAGAATTAGGAAATCAATCATCTAAGTAGGTTGAAAAACATTTGGATAAACCATCGATAATGATAATCTGGTGCTTCCCACAAGTATTGAGAATCTAACACGACAACTATTACTTGTCAGGAATTAATACTCATAGTGATCACAACTCTAGTTTCTATATATCATTGATTTGAAATACTGCAATTTACACTTTGAGTTTCTAAACCAAGTTGAAAGATTAACGATAGATTGATTAATAAAAATAGCCCATGTGAAGAAAACGATTGACTATTAGTTGGTTTAATCACAAATAGACTTGATTAACACCATATTCCTTGTGGGACTCGACCCCAACCTAGTTGGGTTATATATTTGACAATAACCGCTTACTCTCTCATAAGAGAGGTGTAATTTAGGGTATCAATGTATTGTGTTATCTTTACTTTGATAGCTATCTTAGAGGTTGCAAACATTTGGATCCTGCCTAGATTATTGCTACTTACTCTAAAAGAGAAGTAGTGACTATGAAAATATAATTACAATAGTAATTTGAAGATTAACTGTCGATCCACGCTACTAGGTATTATCTAGGTATGATGGTTAGTTGTTATCTAATGACTAGAGACTCAAAAGATAATAGTTAACTGGGATCTAGGATAAGGGTTAGTAAGGCGACATCCTGAAACTCAAAAGGTAAAGGGTGAAATATGTCAACTAGTCATAAAGATGGTTGTGGTACATAACTTTTCAGATTCTATATGCAAGGTATCAAGTTGGTTTAATAAAGAAAGATAAGCCTATAAAGTTGAGAAGTTAGGGGCAACATAATCCTCATTCAAAGTTAATATTATTTACTTGTTCGATATTGACACTACAATCCCCTCATTTACTTTTCTAGTTTTACCCGTTGATTACTACAGCTGAAAGGCACAATGCGATGTACTCCCTTGGGATTCGACCCTAACCTTTGTTGGGTTGCTATTATTGACAGTGACCATATAATCTTTAGATTGAAGGTGTAGCTTGAGCATTATCAGTGGATGGACTCAGCAAGTTCAACCATTTAATCAGTGGTCACTTTAGCAGCCAAGGTTGGTACCGCCCCTATCACTTTAGAGAAGACCTGACTGTTTTAGTGGATATTTCTTAAGTGATGTTCTCTAAATCAAAGGTCATTTAGGTTCAAGTGTCTCTTAAGAGACCATGTGCTGCTTTTGCTGTGGTCACTTAAGAAGTCAAATGGTTGCTTAGCAGTAACTACAAAGGCATTAAATTCACCCCTTCACCCAATTTTCTCCCACTTTCTCCAAGTCCCAAGATCCATGAAACCCTAGAGATCTTAGAAAATTGATAAATTAATCCTTGGGTGATTATAGGGTGTTGGTGAGCTCGAGGATGTCGTTTTCTCATCGTAAACCTTGTAAGTTTTCATCTAATTCTCTGATTTAGTCATAAATCCCTAATTCCTTAATGGATTGAACTGAATATTGCTTGAGCTTGAAATTTACTCATTCTTGAAGTTAAAACATGTTGAAGATTTTGAAAGTGTGATTTCTTAAGCGGAACCTACATGGGATTTTGACTTGATTTTGGACCTAAAACATAAGAACACAATATGGGTATCCTTATTCTTGCATTAATTTGTAGATAATTATTTTTATAGGTGTGTCATCAAGTGGAGCTTCTCAAAAGGGGAAATCTCCAAGTTAGCAGACTTTAGTGGGCATTCTTCCATGTCTAAGTAGGCTAGGCTTACTCTTCTCATACATTGAGATTTATTGTAGTAAGGGTATGATATTATGCTGGTATTGGGTTGGGAATTATTACTTGATCGCATAGTTAGCAAAGTTTAGTTCATTTATCTAGTTAGTGAGCTATATTTAGGCAAATTTGATCTAACTAATCATTCCTTGGGTTGATTTTCTTCCTTAGGAATTAATTGGAATTATGAAGCACTTTTTCATTGGATTTTAGAACCTTAGTCTAGCTAAAGGTAGAAATTTCCTTAGAATAGACTTTTGAGGTTAGAAATGGGCCCCTTCGTCCCACTTTAGGTCGAGATTACTATTATCTCCTTGTAGACTCAATAGGCCTTCTCCCATCATCCTATCTACATTCTTGAGCCAAAGAAGGATTTAGACATGTTCTAACTTTTTCTAGGCTTGTACTTTGGATTTATTAAGATTGATCAAATCTAGCAATTATGATTTCAAAACTAATTTTTTGGTATTTATGAAGATTTTATTTTTTTTATCTAAGACTGATGCTAACAATACTATTTTGAATTCAATTATGGCACTAACGGGTGATGTCGCCCAAATTACACCTCTCAATAAGTATAAAGTGATTGTTGAATCAAATATAGAGTCCAACTAGGTAGGGGTCAATCCCATGAGGAATAGGCCAAAAGTATATCAAGAGTTTGCTAATGTAATTAGAAATTACATAAATAAAAAAAGAGGGTTTTGTAAATATAAGAGTAATGCTAAAAATTGTTGGTTAATTGGATTGTTATTAATTTGAGGCAAGAACTAAGATTATGTTCCCCAGGACTTCATAACTCCACAGGTTTTTCATGCTTAATAAACTATCCTAATGCCTTTCATGTCAAAATCTAACAATTTATGTATCACCTAATTGTCTCTCACCGTGGTTTGGGTGAATTCCACTCATCTTCTCTCTAACTCAGAGCGTCACATTACTAACCCTTGTTGTCTGATCTTAGATTAGCTATCCTAATTATAGCTCAAGTTAATTAGATGAAGGTAGGTAGCTTAAAATTACTATTAAGAAAGCAATCAAATGAAGGAAATACCAATACATGCGAGTTCCTAACGTTGGCCACCGTTAAGAAAGCAATCAAATAAAGGAAATACCAATAAATGCAAGAGCACCAGTCTAGAATGACTTCGTGCTTAACTTTCTTCACTAATTTTTCATGGTTCCCACAATCCTAATTACGGGATTTAGCTACTCATGATCGTAAGCACACACAAAGATTTCATAGGTGAAAGCATAATGTTGTACTTACAAAAAATAAGATGAAAAAATAAAATCTCAACTTGATTAGAAACCTTAAAACTAATGTCAATAATTCCAAGATCAATAATGTGTCCTAAAACTTAAAACAATGTAAAAAGTATCTAAAGTGCGTAAACTAATAATAATAAAACATCAAGGGAGTATTTATAGATACAAATTAAATCCTATCCTAAATTATGTAGAAAAACTAGGTCAGCAACACCCACGACTCATGGGTTGGGTTGTGCATCAGACCCACGAGTTGTGCCTCTCAGTCGTGGGAATCAGAGTCAGTGTCAACCTTTCAGTACTTTAACTCATTCCTTCCACCCATGAGTCGTGGGTTGCATCCACGAGTCATGGGTGGACTCATGGAACTAAGACACTCAATTTCAGCTTATGAACTTCAGCTCACGCCCACACTCATAGGCCTTAGGTCCCACCCATAGTCATGGGTTTACTCGTGGGTCATAATATCAAAAACTCTTCATCCTTTATTCTAATATATTTTGCTCGAAAACCTATTTTTGACAAAATTAACACAAAAATTACATCATATCTAACAAGAAGACCTAAGTTCCTTCATAATTTCCTTAAGTTAAACATCAAAAAATGCCATGAAACTATGGCACATCAAGGGGTACCTATGATGATTATGGAATCGACTCGAGGGTGATGTTTATGGTATGGGAGGATACACGGTCATAGTTTTAAGGTTTGGATATTTTATGAGTATCACTGTTAGTATTTCCTCCTTGGTTGCATCCATCGAGCTTATGGGGCTCAATTGTATTATTTATGTTTTTTGTGCCTTTTGGGACTATGGGGGCCTAGTTGAGCTATAGTTAGTCATGTTCTCTTTGATATTATTTACTCGTTATTTACTTTCTGTATTTGGAGCATTGTTCTTGATTTACCTTTTTCCTTGACTTTAGTTTATTATCTTGCACCTTATTGTATTAATATTATGGTTTATCTCAATTGATTAATGATGCCTACTGAGTACCTATTTTTTTGGTACTTATACTACATTTGCATTTTGTATGAAAATTTGAGTACTAGCTACTACTTTTGACTTTTGTACTAGTTCTGGTCAAAGTTTGGAGATAGGGTGAGCTTTTAGAGTCGAAGATAACTTTGTCTCCTTCTTCTATTTTGGATAGTCTATTGATTTGAGACTATTGTACATTTGATACATGTAGAACTCTTATCCTTTTTAGAGTCTTTTGTACCAACCTTACTAGTTCATAAGATATATCTAATGTTTTCCTTATTTATCTTCAATTGTGTTATCATCCTTATGTATTATGGCTTGTAATCTCATTACTTGCATAATTTTGGTATTTACCTTACTTTGTACCAATTAGCCTATTACTTGTCACTTTGGGTGATGGTTTGTCTTACAAACTGGCAAATTAAAGTAGGTTTCATCATGACTCATAAAATCGGGTCATGACAAATTGGTATTAGAGCCTAGGTTTACTAGTATTATTGGTACAAAAGAAAGTGTCTCGTAGAGTCCTGCGGATTGGAATAATGACATCCATTTCTTATCTTTAGGATGCTATAGGACATTCTTAGAAGATCTTCACTTCTTTCACTCATTTTATTCTAACAATCTATGTTGGTTTCTAAGATTCACTTTGTTTTACTCTTTCACAGATGGCTAGGATATAAGCTACTATTACTGGAGACGAGGACCTCAAGTTTTTGACTAGGTATATTATTGGAGGTTATGGGTGACCTAAAGGTCGCAGTAAGGAGATAGTTGTAGCCCTAACAAGAGGTCCATATAGGGAGCCTTCGCTAGACCCTGTCCCTGCTCTCGCACCAGAGATTCCTCCACCCTAGGAAGTGGTGATACAAGGGGCTACTTATGCCCTACTAGAGTTTATTTCTTCGTCGCTGCTCAGATATACTTTAGCTCAAATTATGGGGTTTGGTTGGTGGTGCACAATCTGATGGTGCACAGTCTATAGATTAGAGTGGTACAGAGGTTGGGGCGTAGCCCATAGCTGCAACCCCTATAGTTGATACCCTCCAGCACCGGTAGTTGCTCAACATATAGTAACCCAGCCTGCTATGTCTATTAAGGAAAAAAAATATTGGGCAGATTCTTGAGATTGATTTCACCTAGGTTTCCTAGGGCATCAGGCTCGAATGCATTTGAGTTCTTCACTGCTTGTAAGGATAGGCTCCGTAATTTTGGCTTAGTTGAAACTCATGGAATGGACTACACTAATTTTAAATTATGCCTAACATCTACACAATGGTGGAGAGGTTATCTTAATTCCAAGCCAGCTGGATCTTCTTTTTGTGACATGGACTCAGTTATCTAAGGTTTTCTTAAAGAAGTATATACCTTGTAACCTTAGAGATCTTTTGATAGATCAGTTCTTAAGATTAAGTGGGGTTCTATGATTGTGATGAAGTATGAGGCTCAGTTTCATGAGTTATCCAAGTATGCTATAACTATTTTGTCGATCGAGTATGAGTGGATTTAGTGTTTTGTTCAGGGATTAAGATTTTTTCTTTGCATGGCTACATAAAGTTTGGTTGTCGCTAGTAGGTATTTTATTGAAGTCTTTGATTATGCTTAAACCATTAAAGAGATTCATTACGTGGCCCAGGGGGCAGCAAAAAGAGGTTGCATTACCAGGGTAGTTTCAGTCGGAGCTAAAGTGGCTCATGATTTAAAGGTAGAAGTTCTCAGGGTAGATACCCTTTATGCTAGTCTTATCAGTATCAGATTCTATTTAATAGGCTCATGTATGCTACACTTTAGATTACTGATGGGGGTCAGCGCAGCTACAGTGATTATCCTGGCCAAAGTAGTGGTCAGTATTCAAGAGATGCACATTTTGGGTCTTCTATCTTAGATGGCTATTCTGGGTTAGCCAAATCTTTTGCGGAAAATGCAATGCCTGGGGCATGTTATAAGTGTGGGGCCTTTGTCCATTATTCTAAAGATTTTTCTCAGGGTGGGCTAGTGTAACGCCTCGGATTCTGAACCCCAGATACTACACGGTGCTCATAATCCCAAAGGACCACAAGTTAAACCATGACTAGTACCTGCTGCAATAACTGAATAATAATACTGTATAATGTAGAAATTTGGTGAAAACTTGCCATAAGGTTCAAAAATGAAATACAATTGTATAAGGTATAATACTACCAAAACCAAAGCAACTGTCTGAAAATACTCTGGTCTGAAAAGCCTCTAATCTGTCTGAACTGTGGAGTTGATGGAAAAATCCCCCAACTAACCCCATCTACTGAAATACTAAATCTAATGTAATAATAAAATAAGGAACATCCTCGAATGATGAGGACTCACTGCTAAGTCTACTACTGCTGGTTGAATCTAAACTGCTAAGGGTGCTTAGGATCCCGTGCGTCTGAACCTATGGTATAAAACACCATAGCGCAAGAAAAGTATCCATCAGTACGTGGGAATATACTGGTATGCTAGATGAGGTAAGGCTAAATAAAAGTATTCATATACATGAACATAAAAATGGCTGAATAACATGAGACTACTGAATGAGGATGCATGCATGAAAATGTAAACTATAACTAAGGTCGTACTAACACTGGATACCGAGTTCTGAATACTTTCTAACTATTATCTAAGTTTACTAATACTGTAATACTGATAACTGAATCTCCTAGTACTGTATTACTAATAACTGATGTGGGGTCGATCCTATCTAATGGTTGACCCCCGAGATCAGTACTATCTGGTGGGTGATCCTTGAATTTACTAATACTGATGCTGATTAAATGAATATAGGAGTCCTTAATCTGTAGAACTATCTGAGTTCTTTACTGAGCTGAGTGATTATATCTGACAGTCCTGATTTCTAAAATTTTGAACTGAGTTCTATTATGAAGACTGAAACTAAAACTGTGGGAAGTAATCATCTAATCGACATACCCCTAAACTGAACTAGTGGGATCCAACCTATAAACCTAGCTGGAGGGGTGTCAGTACCCCGCCATGGGTAAAGACACTATTGTGGTCAAGCCTATCTGATAGGTGACCCTAAATAGAAAGTCAAGCCTAATCGACGGGTGACCCCTGGGAGGTAGACAAGCCTTAATCTGATGGGTGACCCCTCATCCTGTGCTGGCTATGCAGCTCTAGAGTACAAGGACAGCCGTCATCCCTGCTCTAGCTTGGTGTTGAATCCTACTCCCAACTGAATAGACACTGAGCTGATTCTTAGACTATACTAGACTATGCTAAATCTATTATTGATCATGTTACCTGACTGATCTAACTGAGTTCACTGGATTTTGTTGACTGACAAAATACTACTGAATTATGTTATCTGACTGAATACTACTGACTTTGTAATTACTGAAACTAGATTGGGCAGATACTGAGATAATTGAGTTTTCCTAAGTTCTATAACTGACTGAGTTCTACTGAGTTTTGAAACTGATTGAGAGTACTATTAAGCATGACATGACTAAAATTGTTCTATGACTGACATTTGCTCTAGGCAAATAGCTAAATTATCGGGTATTAAATATCTCCAGGACTCGATAGCATGGTTAATATAAAGCATGACAAATTTTTGAATAACATGACAATAGAGTACCATTCAAAATACAATCAATAAGACATTTCTTCAAATACTTAGTATGCATTAACTTGTACATAAATGGGGATCTCATGTTGACATGCTATAATGGCACTAATTCATTCACATAGGCATTTTACCAAACATATAGGGAACATGCTTTGGTTATACAACAATTACTAGTTTTAAGTATCATGGCTACATCAATAAACTTGCAACTTGAAGGGTTTATCATGAACATCATGCAAATCATCACATACTAGGATCAAATCTTGGAATTTGAAATCTAAAACATGAATCAACACTCAACAACAACATAAACATGAACTTCAATTCAGGTAAATCATGAAAAATTCATACATACACAATCTTGTACTTTGAAAAGAGATTATTGGGCTTCATCGGTTGAAGGGACCCATGAATAAATATCTAACATACCTTAACTCGTGAGTTTCTTGGAGTCCTTGGAGAGATTCTTGGGATTGACCTTGATTTCTTGAGACTAGGGTTTGCTAATTTGAGAAAAAGTGCTTTTGTTCTTGAGGAATAGTGAACATAATGAACAATTTAGGCTATTGAGGGTATAAATCCCGTATTTAGGCTGATTAGGGGCTTTGGGAAATTACCAAATGGTCTTTGAAATTAAATAATGGAACCTAAAAAAAATCCCT
Organism: Capsicum annuum; assembly: GCF_002878395.1. Lineage (NCBI taxonomy): Eukaryota > Viridiplantae > Streptophyta > Magnoliopsida > Solanales > Solanaceae > Capsicum > Capsicum annuum. Next base: position 100,423,822 of record NC_061115.1, on the reverse strand, counting down.
ATTTTACATACTAGCTCAGCACGATAAAATCATGCCAGCTCACTGGAAAGTGGAAGACTGGGAAACTGGTTGGTGGCACGACGTGGTGGTATCAAGTTGCCACCTTGGATGCGAACTGGAAAGGCACCGCGATGCGGTGGAATCACGTTGGTGCACTAAAAATTGAGAATTCTGAAATTAAGCCTTGGCATGACGTGCCAATATCATGGAGGCTCACTGGTTATTGACAAATGCCATTTTGACCGGCTCCGTGACGCACTAAAGTACCAGGTAATACACTGTCATACTAAAATGGCTCTAACTCCTCACCCGGGTGTCGGATTTGGGCTAATTTTATATTGATGGAAAGCTTATTCAATTTCTCATATAAAAAAAAGTTAAAATATTGAAAATTCCAAATGTATAAAAGTGTATTCATATTTAAAGAAAGTTTTTGATATTTTTGGGATGAATTTAAGCTAGGTAAAAGTATGGAGTGTTATAGATAGTTGTACCTATAGTGTAAAGTGTTCTGTTGATCAAGACAGTGCCACGCCCAGCTAGAGATGATATGTAGGGTCATCAGGGTAAACCCTAGGGTTCTTAAGGAGGTCCTTAAGCAAGTAGGATATATGATCGATCAGGCGACCATCCAGGTGGCTGGTGAGGTTATTTATATGTTATACCTGGTAGACCAGAGTTTGATTCTTTGCTTATTGTTATTACAAGTACGATCGCAGTGTGCTATCAACAAAATTTTACTTTATCTGATTTAGGATCCACTTATTCATATGTATCTACTTATTATGCATCACAATTAAGGTTGTCTTGGGATTCTTTATTTGTGTCATAATGTGTATCTACTCCCACGGGTGAATTTTTAGTAGTGGATCGGGTACGTGAATAATGTGTTATGACCATTTGAGAGTTTGATACTCAGGCTTAACTTATTGTATTATATATAGTAGACTTTGATGTGATTCTAGGCATGTACTGGTTATCTCCCTATCATGCGATCTTGAATTGTTTTGCCAAGATCATTACTTTATTTGTACCCGACATACCCTCAGTTGTGTGATAGGGATCAATTAGTCGCTCGTCGATGAGGATCATTTCTTATGTTTGGTCTATGAGACTTATATTGAGGGGTTATAGGTCTTATCTTGCTTATATTTGTGATGTTAGAGCAGGGAATCCTTCACTTGATTATATTCCTATAGTCTGTGATTTTTCTAATGTCTTTCCAATCGACCTACTTGGCTTTCTTTCTGAGTATGATATTGAGTTTATTATTGATCTTAAGTTAAGCACCCGACCTATTTCTATAGCACCATATAATATAGACCCTGTTATGCTTAAGGAGCTAAATTCTCAACTTTTGGATCTTTTGGGTAAGGGTTTTATTAGGATAAGTTTGTCGCCTTGTTGTGCTCCTATCTTGTTTATAAAGAAAAAAGATAGTTCTTGCATATGCGAATCAATTACAAACAACTAAATAAGGTTATGGTGAAGAATAGATATCTCATGCCTAGTATTGATGACTTATTTGACCAGCTTCAAGGAGAGACAATGTTCTCTAAGATTGATTTATGATCTGGTTTCCATCAATTGAGGAATTGGCCTAGGGAAATTCCAAAGGAAGCCTTTAGGACTCATTATGGCCATTTTGATTTCTTGGTGATGTCTTTTGGGTTAACCAATTCCCCAACCATGTTCATCAATTTGATGAACTGCATATTTAAACCATATTTGGACTCCTTGATGATTGGGTTCATCGATGACATTCTCACGTATTTGAGGAGTAGGGAGGAGCATATGCATCATTTAAGGATTGTGCTCCAGAATTTAAGAGGTCATAGGCTTTTTTCCAAATGTACAAAGTGTGAGTTCTTGCTCGAGTGTGTTACATTTCTAGTATATGTGGTGTCTATAGATGGGATTATTGTGGATTCAGTAAAGACTGGAGTTATTTGTGATTGGGTCTGACCTATATCTACATCTGTGGGCTATAGCTTCATTAGTTTTGATTGTTACTACATGCAGTCCATTGAGGGTTTTGATACTATTGCAGCGGTGATGACCAGATTGACCCAAAAGGAAGTTCTTTTTCAGTGTCTTAGGAGTGCTAGTTGAGTTTTTGGAAGCTTAAACATTTTCTCAGTTTATCTTCTATATTATCTCTTCCTAAAGAGGGTGAGGGGTTCACTGTATATTATAATGCTTTCGGTATTTGTTTGGATTGTTTTTTGATGCAGCAAGTCCGAGTTATTGTTTATACGTTGAGGCAGTTGAAAGTACATGAGCATAAATGCCCCACCTATGAATTAGAGTTGGAGACGTTAGTTTTTTGCTTAAGATTTGGAGGCGTAACTTCTACGGTGCTCATTATGAGATCTACAGTGATCATCATAGTCTTCAGCACCTTATGACTCAGAGAAAGCTTAATTTGAGACAACGCATATGGATGGAGTTACTAAAGGATTATAATATCTTTATTCTATACCATCTAGGCAAGGTAAATGTGGTAGTAGACACCTTGAGCCAGAGGGTCCCTAAGGTGCTCATAGAGGTCTTCAGGTAGGTAGGACAGGTTATCAATCAGGAGCCCAGCCAGGTGACGGGTGTGATCAGTTGTAGGCCATATCTACTAGACCTGAGGCTGAGTCTTCGGATGTTGTCAACATAGGTACAATCTTAATGTACCATCAATCGACTTTTGCTTTATTTGGTCTAGGATCCACTTATTCTTATTTGTCTATTTATTATACCTTGCGGTTAGAATTATCATGGGATTTATTATCAGTGTCGTATGTGTATCTACTTTCGTGGTTGATTCATTAGTAGTGGATCAGGTTTATAGATCATTTGCTATGAAAATTTGAGAGTTTCATACTCAGGTTGATCTTATTGTGTTAGATATGGTGAATTTTGATGTGATTCTAGGAATGAAATGATTATCTCACTATCATGCAATCTTGGATTATTTTTCCAAGACCTTTACCTTAGCCATGCCTAACATACCCTTGGTTGTGTGTCAAGGAGATATTAGCCACTATTCAACTAGATTATTTCTTATATTCAGGCTAGAAGACTTATTTTGAGGGGTTGCGAGTTTTCTTTAGCTCATGTTCACGATGTTAGCGCGGAGAATCCTTCGCTTTACTTTATACTTATAGTTTGTGAGTTTTCTGATGTTTTCCATACCAATATACTTAATCTTCCTCCCAAGAATGATATTGAGTTTGTTATTGATCTTGAGCAGAGTACCCAACCTTTTTCTATGGCACCTTATCGTATGGCTCCTGCCGAGCTTAAGGAGCTAAATTCTCAACTTTAGGATTTTATTGATAAGGGTTTCATTAGACTGAATATGTCTCCTAGGGGATCTCCTATCTTGTTCATGAAGAAAAGGGATGGCTCTATGTATATGTGTATTGATTATAGGCAACGTAATATAGTAACGGTGAAGAACTGGTATACTATGCCTCACTTTGATAATTTTTTGACCAGTTTATGAGTTAGCTGTCTTTTCTAAGATTGGCTTGAGGTCTGGTTACCATTAATTGAGGATTCGGGCTAAGGATATCCAAAGTTAACCTTTAGGACCCTGTATGGTCGTTATGAGCTCCTAGTGATGTCTTTTAGGATGACCAATGCCTAGCCACGTGACACGACCCAAACCAAGGCCTAGTCGTGTCAAGTGCCTCAAGCCTGACTGGGGCCAGAGACCACCCCCATTACCCAACCATTGTCGTCCTACACTATATGTCGAATAAATTATGATTTTATATAAAATAACAAAATGGAATAATCATAAATCAAATATAGTCAAAAGGTGTCAGGCCCAATACCAAAACCAATGCAAATGCTGACACCAATACTGACACCACCCATACCAACTAAAGTAGTCCTACAAAGCCTCTATCTAAAATCAAAACAACATCCAATTAGGAGATTCCCCCGACCATAGCCAAAACCAAAGTCTATGAAATAACCAAAGTACGAAGAAAAGACCATAACATAAAATGGAGCCTTCCGGAGTTGGAAGCTCACCACTTCAATCCAACTATAAGTTGTTCCCAAATTCGATGACTAAGTAGGAGAAGTAGTATGGTCGGTTCCTGCATCGCGTGGGATACAGTGCCCGAAGATGGGTTAGCGGGTGAACGCTAGCATTTACTCAGGAGTAAGAATAAAATAATGCCAAAATTTAAAACCAAGTAAATAACCATATGCATTCACTTCCAACATATATATTTATATATTCATGCCAGGAAAGGGAATCGGGTTTAGCATTCATTTAAAACCATTAACCTGGGTTTGTGTAGCATAACTATCCTAACACCACCTACGGGTTATATGGGTCCAGTGTTACCCCTTGAACGGGCCCCAGTGCGTGTAGCCACATGAACCAGAGATATCATAGGGGTCAGGGATTCTCGTGTACCCTTAACCTACCATGATACATATATACAAGTATAACTTAGGGAATTCCCGTGTACCTCACAAGCATAAGGTCACCATGTTCAATCCTCGTGTTGGAAAACCTGAGTTTCCAGTGTCCGTCCATGGACTCACACCTTCACGATTAGCTATTACAACCCGCCATTATTTCCCCATTAAAACCATTAGCGCACAACTAAGCCACCAACCTCATATATTATTATACAAGGCTAGAAGAAGTGGTATTGCCATACCGACTATAGCTTGCAAGCAATGTCCTTAGCCAATCACTTAGGGGATTCCCATGTACCCCATAGGTTCCATTATTAGATTCACTTAAGGGATTTCCATGTACCTCATAAGGTTTCAAATCAAAACCATGGCCACCAAGGCCTTACCATTTCGCCATTAAAACTATTTATCCAATTTGGTTCCATTACCATATTATACCATGCAAAGTTTTCAATCAAAGTCCACCAATGTAATAAAAGCATTCTCATAGGCATTTTAACAAACATATTGAGGGCATATAGTTTCCAAAACAAAAACCAAGTACCAATTCACCATTACAATGCAACCACATGTTCAAACCACCATTATAATATGAAAACCATAAGTTAAAACATGTGAAAACATAAATCAACCATTAGTAACTAAAAACCCCCAACATATAATTCAAAACCCAAAAACCATATCCAAATTATGCCATGAAAACAAGTCATAAAATATGCCTTTAGTTGAATTAACAATGAGGGAGGGGTAACATGACTTATATTACGAAGAAGACGGAGAGAAACAACCCTTGAGAGCCTTAATTGAACACCTTTAATGAAACCCTATCCTTTGCTTAACCTAAGAGCTTGAGAGAGATTTGAGAGTGTTTCTAGTGTTTTTTATTTAGAATAATAGGGTAAATAATGACCCAAAAGTGTTCTAAGTCATGGGGTCATAAGGGGTTAAGAGGAGAAATGTCCAGAATACCCCTAACTTAAACTGTGTGAATTCCCGCAGGAGGGTAGACTATACTTGGACTTCATGTTCTCTTCCACTTTCCAAGTAGCCTGTTCAACCTTGTGGTTCCTCCACAGAACCTTAATCAAAGCTACATTCTTGGTCCACAACCAATGAACCTACCAGTCTAAGATCTCAACCGGGACCTCCATATAAGACAAGGAATCTAAAATATCAATATCCTTGATAGGCACGATTTGAGATGGATCACCTATACACTTCATCAATATAGAAACATAAAATGTCGGGTGAATAGAGCTCAAGCTAGAAATAAATCCAACTCATATGAAACCTTACCAACCCTTCTCAAGACCAAATGAGGACCAACATACTAGGGACTCAGATTCCCCTTCTTACCAAACCGCATTACTCCCTACATGGGATACACATTCAAAAATACTCTATCCCCAACTTCAAACTCTAACTCTCTTCACTTCATGTCTGTATAGGACTCTTGGTGACTTTGGGTAGCCTTAAGCCTATCCTGAATCACCTTCACTTTTTTCATGGCTTGGTGAACTAAATTTGGGCCAAACATCTCCGCCTCACCGACCTTAAACCACTCAATAGGAGACCTACACCTCCTACCATACAAGGCCTTGAAAGGAGCCATCCCAATTCTAGAGTGGTAACTATTGTTATAAGAAAACTCCACAAGAGGTAAGTGCTCAACCCAACTACCACCATAGTCAATCATATAAGTACGAAGCATGTCCTCCAATATTTGGATAGTCCTTTCTGCCTACCCATCTGACTATGAGTGAGAAGTTGTACTAAGAATCACCTTGGTCCCCAAACCATTCTGAAATGACCGTCAAAAGTGAGATGTAAATTGCATACCATGATCTAAGATGATAGAAATAGGTACCCCATGCAACTTTGCAATCTCATAAAGATACAATATTGCATAGTCCTTAGCCGAGAAATTAGTCCTCACTGGCAAAAAGTGATCCGACTTTGTCATCCTATCCACGATGACCCAAATCAAATCAAAATAATTCTGAGATCGAGGAAGACCGGTAATGAAATCCATATTGATTACTTCCCACTTCTACTTTGGCAACTTAATTTCTTGATACAAAACTCTGGGCCTCATTTGTTCAACTTTCACTTGTTTACACACCATGAATTTGGCCACAAAATTAGCCATAACCTTCTTCATATTGTTCCACCAATACATCTCCTTGAGGTCATGATACATTTTCATTGAACCGAGTGGAAAACATACCACGACTTATGCACCTAAGCCAAAATCCTCGTACACAAACCATCAATGTCGGAAAGATATATCCTCTCTTAAACCATAAAGTACCATCACCACTAATCTTACGGGCCATCACCTTCTCCCAACCTACATCACCCTTGATCCTCATTAAGATAAGATCTAATATTTGATTCTCCTTGATTTCAGCACCAAGAGTCGACTGCGCCACTTTTTGAATGAACACACCACTATCTTCAGAGTCCAAGAGGCGAACTCCAAGGTTAGCCAAATAGTAAATGTCCTTCACCAACTCCTGCTTCTTTTTATCCACATAGGCTAGAGTCCCGATGGACAACCTACTAAGAGCATAAACAACCACATTAGCTTTACCTGGATGGTAGTGAAGACTAATGTCATAATCCTTAAGAAGCTCAAGTCATCTCCTTTGCCTGAGCTTAAGCTCTTTCTGAGTAAACATATGTTGCAGGCTCTTATGATCAGAAAAGATATCTAAGTGCACCCCATACAAATAGTGACACCAGATTTTCAATGTAAACACCATTACTAACAACTCTAAATCATGAGTAGGATAATTTATCTCATGTATCTACAACTATCTAGAGGCATAAGCTATCACCTTACTATGTTGCATCAACACACAGCCTAAGCCAACTTGGGATACATCACAGTAAACCACAAACCCATCAGTACCTTCAGGCAAAGTCAAGAATGGAGTTGAAGTTAGCTTATCCTTCAGCTTCCCAAAACTACCCTCACAAGAACCAGACCATAAGAACTTTACCTTCTTTTAAGTCAACTTATGGGACAGTTATAGTTGAAAATTTTTCCATAAACCTCCTATAGTAACCAGTTAGTTATAGGCCACTTTTTGACTACCACAACCTTCTGTGGATCCACCATGATCCCCTCTCTAGAAATGATATAACCTAAAAAAGTGATTGTGTTCAACCAGAACTCATATTTAGAAAATTTGGCATACATCTGATATTCTTTCAGAGTCTGCAACACAACACAAAGGTGATTGGCATGATCCACCTTACTCTTTGAGTAAACCAAAATGTCATCTATGAACACAATGATAAACAGATCCAGAAACTAACAGAAGACCCTATTCACCAAATCCATGAATGCTGCTAGAGCATTATTCAACCCAAAAGACATAACCAAAAACTCAAAATGACCACACTAAGTACAAAAAGTAGTCTTAGGGACATCCACCTCCCTAACCTTAGGTTGATGATACCCAGATCGAAGGATAATTTTGGAAAAAAAACTTAGCACCCTACAACTGATCAAACAAATTATTTATCCTTGGAAGATGATACTTGTTCTTAATCGTTACCTTATTTAACTGTCGGTAATCGATGCACATCCGAAGAGAACCATCTTTATTCTGCATAAATAACACCAGTGCACCCAATAGGGACACACTAAAATGGATGAAACCCTTATCTAAAAGATTCTTCATTTTCTCCTTAAGCTCCTTTAACTCCACCGAAGCCATTCTATACGGGGGAATAAAAATTGAAAAAGTGTCCAAAATAAGATCAATCCTAAACTCAATCTCCCTATTAGGAGGAACACAAGGAAGATCAGCGGGGAAGACCTCAGGAAAGTCATTCACCATCGAAACAGAATGCAAAAAAGGACCATCCAAGTTAGAATCATTAATCTGAACTAGATGGTAGAGACACCCCTTAGATATCAATCCCCTAGATCTAAGATATGATATCAAATTCCCCTTAGGAGATAGGGAAACATTCTCTCACTCAATAAAATCCATCCCTAGTGGGTCCGATAGTCTAAAGACTTATAGTGCAAGTGCAACCAATCTATCCCTAGTATAATATCAAAATCCACAATATCTAACACATATAAATCCACCAAAGTTTTCTTACTACCAACAGGTACCACACACTCCCTATAGACTTTTTTGGTAATCACAGAGTCACCTACCTAGGTAGAAATAGAAAAAAGGTCTGAAACACACTAGGACAAAAATAAAAATAAACAACCACAAATAGGGTCACAAAAGAGAGAGAAAACTCCAAATCAAGTAAATAATACATATCCCTAAAAAAGAGTTTCAACATACTAGTCATAACATCAACAGATCCCTTAGACTTCTTTCGGGTAGTGAGAGCATAAAGACAATTCCGACCAGTGCCAAAACTAGTTGGTGCACCCTTTGGTGCCAGAGCTTATGTAAGACCCCACAAAATCCTAAGCTTAAATTATTCCTTTAAAGCTTGTTAAAGGGTCCAGGCTTAGAAAATATTAGCTAAGTATTCAGACTAAGTATTATTTTAGCCATCGTAGGTTGGAGACTCTATTCACAACCTTCATGCCCTTAAAGTAATGATTTTTAGGTTAAATCATGATCAAGAACATCAGTGGGTGTTCCCAGACAAGTTTTAAATTTTTTGGACTTCGTTTGGATCATATGTGAAAGCTCAAACCAGTGGATCGACATGATCTCAATGTGCCATTTTGCCCATCGCATCAATGAATATTTTTCTCCATCCCCCAGTGTAAATTCCAGTGAACTGATATAGACTCAATGCAGTGTGTTGCCATCGCGTCGATGCCAATGATGCAGCACGTCTATCTGCGCGTCGCTAGGTTAGTTTTCATTCATTAAAAAGTCATGTCCTCAGGGGTAATTAGGTCTTTTTTCCACATTTATCAGCCCCAAAACACAAAATTAAACCATTCTAAGAGCAAAAACTATTCATTCTTTACAAGTTTCTCTCAAGAACAAACCCTAGGAGATTTCAAATTCAACTCAAGGCTCAAGAACGTACCATCAATCTTTTAGAATTTAATTGTTAAGGTATGTCAAGTGTTCATCCAAGGGTCCCTTCCACCCTTGGAGTTCAAGAAACTACTTTTAAAACTTCAAGTGTATTGATTTCATGAATTTTATATTGGGTTTGATTATATTCATGATTATAATAATTAATTAGGTTTCTAATCCGTGTTTTGTAACAAGTTTCATGTGGAGATATTTGATATATGTATAGAATCATGTGAATTCATGCTAAACGCTTGAAATTGTAAATGGAGATTTGAATTATGATGCCTATGTGTTATTTAGTTTCATATTCATGGATTATATTCTTTAAGTGTTTGATAAATTGCTCATGTGAACAAAGAAAAAGGAACAAAATCATGTCATGTTAGCTTATGTGTAAGTTATATCATGCAAGTATTTGATAGAATGTCTCTATGAATGAGCTATGATTCGAGTGCATAAGTTTATGCCATGATTTATTTTTTACATGCTATCGAGTCCTGGGGGTATTCAATACCCGAAAACTTAGCTTTTACCTAGAGTTATGGTAGTTATAGAACAGTCTCCATAGTGTCATGAATAGTAGCTCTAGTAATCAGTCATAGTTACAGTTCAGTATTCAGTTTAGACCTCAGTAAATTCAGCTAATCAACAGAACTTTATAGTATCCCATCAGTTATAGAAGTTAGTAGTACTCCGTCTGTTAATGGAACTCAGTGAACTCAGTTCAGTTTAGTTAGGTAGTACGATCAGTAATAGTTTAGTCCAGCCTAGTACAATTTAGAAATCAATCCAGTGTCTATTCAGTTGGGAGTAGGATTCAGTAACGAGCGACCATATGGGATGAGGGCATTTCTGCCAGCAGTGGGTTTGATTCTTAGTAGCAGTCCCTGCATTACAGAACTATGTAGCCAGCATAAGTTGAGATATCTTTCTTCTAGACAAGGGTGTATACATCTCATACGGGTTTACCTGCCAGTGAGGGTTAACAAAAGAGCTTCCTATTAGAGAGGGTTAACTCACAGTTGTCTTTACCCATGGCATGGTACTGACACCCTTCCAACTGAGGTTATAGGTTGGACCCTAATCTATTCAGAAAGGGGTATGTCGGTTAGATGATTACCTCCTACAGTCTCAATTTCAATCTTTAGAATAGAACTTAGTTCAGTTCTACAGAAATTAAGACTGTCAGACATAGTCACTCAATTTAGTACGAAACTTAAAATAGTTCCACAGAATCAGGATTATTAGGTACAATCACTCAGCTATTAATAATGCAGTATCAGTAAACTCAAATATCAGTAAACCAGTGATTTTGAATGTAGTATCTAGTGTTACCATGACCTCAGTTACAGTTTACGTATCCATGTATGTACTCTCATTCAATTATAATCATGTCATTCAGCCAGTATTGTTAATGCATATGAACCCATGCATCTTAGCCTACCTCACCTAGCATACCAATAAATTCAAAGTACTGATACATACCTTTCTTTTTTGCTATGATATTTTATATCATAGGTTTAGATGCACAGGATCCCAATCATACTTAGCAGCCCGATTCATCAGCAGCAGACTAGTGATGAGTCCTCATTGTTTAAGCATAGATTTATTATTACAGTATTTTAGTACTCAGTTTATTTCTGTAGTCAGAGTTAGTTGGGGACTTTTCCCATCAACTCTTTATTCAAATAGCAAAGGTATTTCAGATGAGTATTTATAGATAGATGTTCAGTTTTTGTATTGATGTACCGTAGTCAGTATTTATTTATAGTTATGAACCATATGGCAAGTTTTTGCATAATTATGTTTTATTGTTCAGTTATTGCAGCAGGTATTAGTCATGGGTTAGCTTGTGGTCCCTCGAGATTATGAGCACCGTGTAGCTACTGGGGTACAGACTCGGGGCACTACAACTTATGATGACACAATTGGAACCTTGTTCACCCCTGAAGCAACCTTTCCAACAAGTAGTTTTCCGCCTAATTTCCTCATATTTGTAGTGTTACTATTCAATTATTATAGAAGGTAATAGTCATGGGTTAGCTTGTGGTCCTTTGGGATTATGAGCACCGTGTAGCGTCCGGTGTACAACTCAGGGCATTACAAACTTGGTATCAGAGCCTAAGATTCAACAGTATCCTAGGAAGTTTGAAAGCCACATCTAGTAGAGTCTTGTGCATGGGTGTATAGCGCACTACACTTATGGTCAGGAGGCTATTAGATGTTTTAGGAAAAGTTTCCCTACTTTCAGTAATCATGTCATGTGAGTTCACAAGTTTAGGTTGAACTCTCTATCTAATCCAAGTTTCTCTTCCATTTATAGAATATGCCTCTAAAGTAGACTAAGGGAAGAGGAATGGGAGACCAGCCAGCACCTCAGCCCATCCAGCTAGATTCTCTGGATGAACATGCCTCCTACGCTGAATTCAGAGTAGCTTTCACCACCCTATCTCATTCTGTGATAGTCAAGAATAAACACTCAACTGCCATTCTGGCCAACCCAGTGGCCAATACTACTGCAGCTAGGATTTAGGACTTCACCTGAATGAACCCTCTATTTTTTACCAGGTCAAAGTCAGATAAAGACCCACAGGAATTTCTTGACCAGCTGCAGAAGGTTACAGATATTATGGGGCTGACAGCTAGTGAGAGTACCAAGTTAGCTGCATATCAGTTCCATGATGTGGCTCACTCATGGTTCAAATAGTGGAAAGCAGAGAGGGTCGCAGAAGCAGGGTCAATAGAATTGGAGGAATTTTCTATTGCTTTTCTGGATAGGTTCTTCCCGCTAAAGTTGAGGGAAGCAAAGGTTTTAGAATTTATAAATTTGAAGTAGGGTAATATGACAGTACAAGAGTATTCTCTTAATTTAACTCAATTAGCTAGATACGTTCCTCATGTGGTAGCAGATAGTAGATCTAAGATGAGTAAGTTTGTATCTGTCGTGTCTAATAATATGGTCAAGGAGCTTAGGACCGTAATGTTAATTAAGGAGATATACATATCCAGGCTAATGGTCCATGCTCAGTAGATATAAGAGGCTAAGAATAAGAAGAAGGAAAGAGAGAATAAGAGAGCCAGACAAGTAGCTTAAACTTCACCCAGCCTAAGTTAGAGAGTGGTAATCATTCTCAAGTTTGCCTAAAATCTTTAGTTCCATCTCTGTCCTCAGCTATTACTCCCGAGATGAAATTTAGAGACGGCAATAGAGATAGGGCATCAGTCCTAAAATCCTAGGGTAGTGTTAGAAATGCCTGAACAAATCTTTTTTGCCAGAAGTGTAGCAAAAACCATTAGAGTATCTGCAGAGCTGGCAGCGATGTATGTTTTAGATATGGAAAGCCAGGACACAAAGTTAGATAGTTTCCTTAGGTGAGTTCAGAGATTCAGCATAATCGTCTCTTAGCTCAGTCCGATCGCCTAAATCAGTAGGGTGCCGCTTCCAGTGCCATCAGTAGCCAACACCCAAACAGACTCTATGCACTTCAGTACTGATAGGATCAAAAAATTTCTCCTAATATGGTCACTGGTATGTTACAAGTTTATCATTTAGATATTTATGCTTTGCAAGTTCCAGGAGCTTTTTTGTCTTTTGTAACTCCTTATGTAGCTTTTGACTTCAGAGTTAGTCCCAAAATTCTAGCAGAGCCTTTTTCAGTCTCTACCTCAGTGGGTAAATCTATCATAGCCCAGTAGGTATACAGGAACTGTCCGATTATGGTATCTAAGAAAGTCACTTCAGCAGACTTTGTTGAATTAAAGATGACTGATTTTGATGTCATTCTCAGCATAGATTAACTTCATTCCTACTATGCCTCAGTCAACTACAAAAATAGAATTGTCCAGTTTTAGTTCCCGAATGAGCCCATCCAAGAGTTGAGGGGTAGTACTTCAGAACTTAGGGGTCAGCTTGTTTCCTACCTTAGGGCAAGGAAAATAATAACTAAGGGATATGTCTACCATCTCCTTTGATTCCAAGACTCTAGTTCAGAAGCCCCTACTCTTGAGTCAGTATCAGTAGCATATGAATTCCCAGATGTGTTTCTCAAAGATTTTCTTGGAGTTCCTCCCAAAAGGGGGAATTAACTTCAGAATCGACCTTCTTTAGGATACTCACCCCATATCTATTTCAGCATATAGGATGGAACCTACAGAACTTAAGGAGTTAAAAAAATAGTTAAAGAATCTAGTAGATAAAGGATTTATCAAACCCAATATATCACCGTGGGGTGCACTAATTCTATTCGTGTGTAAGAAAGACGGTTCTATCAAAATGTGTATAGACTACCATCAGCTAAATAAAGTCATGGTGAAGAACAAGTATCTACTTCCCATAATCGATGACTCATTTGACCAACTTCAGGGTGCCAGTTACTTTTCTAAGATAGACCTCAGATAAGGCTATCATAAGTTTTAGAGCCAAAGAATGTCACATTCTGAAAATAGTTTTCAGAACTCGGTATGGTCACTTCGAATTCTTAGTTATGTCATTTGGTCTTACTAATGCCCCAGGAGCTTTCATGGACTTGATGAACCGTGTGTTCAAGTAGTACTTGGACATGTTCATCATAGTCTTTATAGATGGCATCCTTGTCTGCTCCCGCAGTGAGCATGATCATATAGACCATCTCAAAATAGTATTACTGACTCTCAAAAACCATCAGCTATTTGCCAAATTTAGTAAGTATGAATTTTGGCTAAGGTCAGTAGCCTTCCTCGACCATATTATTTCTGGTGATGGCAATAGAGTTAATCCCTAAAAAACTAAAGTAGTGAAGAACTGGCCCAGACGCATCTCTTTATTAGACATCCAGAGTTTTTTAGGTTTGGCTGGCTATTACCGATGGTTTTTTGAGGGATTTTCATCTTTTGCATCCCCTATTTCTAAATTGACTTAGAAGAAGGTCAATTTCAGTGGTTAGATTCTTGTGAGAAGAGTTTTCAGAAGTTGAAGACTCGACTCACTACAGCCCCCAGTTTTGACTCTTCCAGATGGTTCAGATGGATTTATGGTATATTGTGATGCTTCGAGGGCTAGTTTGTGATGCATTTTGATGCAGAGAGGTAAGATTATAGCCTATGCCTCTAGACAGCTTAATCCCCCATGAAAAGAACTATCCAACTTATGATTTTGAGTTAGCAGCAGTAGTATTTTCCTTAAAGATTTGAAGGCACTACTTGTATGGTTTGCACGTCAGTGTGTTCACTGAACATAAGAACCTACAGTATGCGTTCTCTCAGAAAAACCTAAACCTCTATCAGAGAAGGTTGTTGGAGTTATTGAAGGACTGCAACATAAGCGTGCTATATTATCCAGGTAAAGCCAATTTAGTGGTTGATGCTCTAAGTAGGATGTCTATGGTTAGTGTTGCTCATGCGGAGGATGGTAAGAAGAAGTTAGCTCAGGAAGTTTATCAGCTTGGCTGACTATGTGTTCGCTTAGTTAATTTAGCAGAAGGTAGTGTATGGGTGCAGAGTAGATCAGAATTATCTCTGGTTTCCAAGGTGAAGAAAAAGTAGGATAGGGATCGCAGCTTAGTTAAGTTGAAAGAATCATTTGGAGATCAAAATATAAAGGTTTTCTCACAAGAGGGAGATGGTGTATTATGCTGTCAGGGTCGGCTGTGTGTGCCAGGTGTAGATGACTAAGATAGAGGATTCTTACAGAAGCGCATGGTGCACGTTACTCTATTCATCCAGGGGCCACTAAGATGTACCATGATTTATGGGAGATCTATTGGTGGAATGGGATGAAGAGAGACATTGCAGATTTTATAGCTAAGTGCTTGACATGTTAGCAAGTTAAGGTTGAGAACCAGAAACCTAGTGGGTCTATACAGGAGTTTCGTATCCCTACTTGGAAGTAGAAAGAGGTAAACATGGATTTTGTGATGGGTTTGCCTCGTACTTGTCGTCAGCACGATTTAGTTTGGGTCATCATAGACAGAATGAACAACTCAACTCATTTCCTACCAGTCAATACCTCTTATTCATCCAAGGACTATACCAAGATCTATGTTAGAGAGTTAGTTAGATTACATAAAGTTCTATTGTCCATTATCTCAGATAGTGGTATGCAGTTCACCTCTTATTTCTAGAAAGCCTTCCAAAAGGGTCTTGGTACCCAAGTCCACCTCAGTACAGCCTTTCACACTCAGACAGATGGTCAAGTAGAAAGGACTATTAAGACTTTAGAGGGTATACTGCGAGCATGTGCGATAGACTTTAAAGGTAGTTTGGATGACCACTTACCTTTGATTGAGTTCATAGATAACAGCAACTATCATTCTAGCATTCAGATGACTCTATTTGAGTTGATCTATGGGAGGAGATATAGGTCTCTAATTATTAGTTTGAAGTGGGAGAGACCGCAGTGGTAGGGCCTAACTTGGTGTTTGACACCTTAGAGAAGGTTCAACTGATTAGGGAAAGGCTTAAGATAGCTCAAACCTAACAAAAATCATATGCAGATATGCGGATAAAGGATCTTGAGTTTGAGATTGGTGATTATGTGTATTTTAAGATCTTTTCTATGAAAGGAGTGAAGAGGTTTGGCAAGCAGGGGAAGCTTAATCCCAGATATATCGGTCCTTATCGGATTCTCAGTCATTTCAGAAAGGTAGCTTACGAGCTTAAGTTGCCTTTAGATTTAGCTTCAGTCCATCCAGTGTTCCATGTATCCTTACTAAAAAAATGCATAGGTGACCCAGCAGTTGTAGTCCATGTAGGGGGTATAGGCATTCAGAACAACCTCTCTTATGATAAGATTCTAGTTGAAATCCTTGACTATCAAACTCGCATACTGAGGAACAAAGGAATCCATCTAGTCAAAGTTCTTTAGCAAAACCAGTCAGTTGAGGGAGCTACCTAGGAAGCAGAAGTAGATATGCGGACAAAGTATCCTCACCTCTTCTCCACAAACTCAGATTCAGCCCAAGGTAACAGTTTTTGCTTGAACTTACTAAATTCCATGCTCAGATTTCCCTTATAGACTTGGTAACAGTTACCATTGCATTTTTCAATTATGTACTCATGCATCAGATATACATGTTCAGCATGAGAAACTCAGCTTATCAGCAATTCCAGTCATGCATTCATGAATTACGCTCAGCCATGTACTCATGCATCAGATATTCATGTTCAGTATGAAATTTCAGTATATTAGTAGTGTCAGTCATGAAATCATGTTACAATTGTGCACGTCCTGTATCTAAATCCAGTCTATTAGTATCTCAGCTCAGTCAGCCTCATTTGAGGATGAATTTTCTCAAGGGGGAGATATTGTAAGAGCCTGAAAAATCCTAAGATTAAATCAGTCCTTTAAAGCTTGTTAAGGGGACCCACACTTAGAAAAGTTTAGCTACGTATTCAGACTTAGTGTTATTTGAGCCTTCATAGGTTGGAGACTCTATTTCACAACCTTTATGACCTTAAAGTAATGCTTTTTAGGTTGAATCATGATCAGGAATGTTAGTGGGTGTTCCCGCACAAGTTTTAGATTTTTCAAAATTTGTCTGGATCACATTGGAAAGATCAAACCAGTGGATTGATGTGATCTCAACGCGCCACGTCGCCCATTGCTTTGATGAATATTTTCCTCCATCTTCCAGTGAAAATTCTAGTGAACCGATATGGCGTGTTGACCATCACATCAATGCCAATGATGCAGCCTATCGGTCTGCGCATCGCTAGGTCAGTTTTCATTTATTAAAAATTTGCATCCTCAGGGGTAATTGGTTCTTTTTCCCAGGTCTATCATCCCCAAAACACAAAATTAATCCCTTCTAAGAGAAAACCTATTCATTCTACACAAGTTTCTCTTAATAACAAACCCTAGGAGATTTCAAATTCAATTCAAGGCTCAAGAACTTACCTTCAATCTTTCAGAATTTAATTGTTAAGGTATGTCAAGTGTTCATCCAAGGGTCCCTTCCACCCTTGGAGTTCAAGAAACTTTTTAAAAACTTCAAGTGTATTGATTTCATGAATTTCATGTTGGGTTTGATTATACTCATAATTATAATGATTAATTGGATTTCTAATCCATGTTTTGTTACAAGTTTCATATGGAGTTATTTGATATAGGTATAGAATCAAGTGAATCCATGATAAACCCTTAAAATTTTAAATGAGGATTTGAATTATGATTCCTATGTGTTTTTTAGTGTCATGTATGTGGATTATGTTCTTCAAGTGTTTGATAAATTGCTCATGTGAACAAAGAAAAAGGAACAAAATGATGTCATGTTAGCTTATGTGTAAGTTATATCATGCAAGTGTTTAGTAAAATGTCTCTATGAATGAGCTATGATAGAGTACATATGGTTATTCCTTTGAAGTTTATGCCATGATTTCTTTTTTCATGCTATCGAGTCCTGGGGGTATTCAATACCCGAAAACTAAGCTGTTACCTAGAGCTATGGTAGTTATAGAACAGTCTCAGTAGTGTCATGAACAGTAGCTCTAGTAATCAGTCACAGTTACAGTTCAGTATTCAGTTCAGACCGCAGTAAATTCAGCTAGTCAACAAAACTCTGTAGTATCCCATCAGTTAACAAAAGTCAGTAGTACTCCGTCAGTTGATGGAACTTAGTGAACTTGATTCAGTTTAGTTAGACAGTACGATCAGTAATTATTCAGTCTATCCTAGTATAGTTTAGAAATTAGTCTAGTGTCTATTCAATTGAAAGTAGGATTCAGCACAGAGAGAACCCAGGGATGAGGGCATTCCTGCCAGCAGAGGATTTGACCCTTATTAGCAATCCCTGCATTACAAAAATACGTATCCAGCATAGGTTGAGATATCTTTCTACCAGAGTAGGGTTGATACATCTCATACGAGTTTTCCTGCCAACAAGAATTAACGAAAGATTTTTCTATTAGAGAGGTTTAACTCATAGTTGTCTTTACCCGTGGCATGGTACTAACACCCATCCAACTAGGGTTATTGGTTGGACCCTAATTTATTCAGAAAGGGGCATGTCGATTAGATGATTACCTCTTATAGTCTCAGTTTCAGTCTTTAGATTAGAACTTAGTTCAGTTCTATAGGAATCAAGACTGTCAGATACAATCACTCAGTTAACTGTAATACAGTATCAGTAAAATCAAATATTAGTAAACCAATAATTTGAATGCAGTATCCAGTGTTACCATGACCTCAATTATAGTTTATGTATTCATGCATGTACTCACATTCAGTTATACTCATGTTATTCAGTCAGTATTATTTATGCCTATGAACCCATGCATCTTAACCTACCTCACTTAGCATACCAGTACATTCAAAGTACTGACGCATACCTTTATTTTGCGCTATAATGTCTTATATCATAGGTTCAGACGCATGGGCTCCCAATCATACTTAGTAGCCCGATCCATCAGCAGCAGACTAGTGGTAAGTCCTCATTGTTCGAGGGCAAATTTATTATTACAGTATTTCAGTACTCAGTTTATTTCAGCAGTCGGAGTTAGTTGGGTACTTGTCCTATCCACTCCTTGTTCAGACAGTAGAGGCTTTTCAAACTAGAGCATTTATAGACAGATGTTCAGTTTTGGTATTGATATACCATACTTAGTATTTATTTATAGTTTTGAACCTTATGGCAAGTTTTTGCATAATTATAGTATTATTATTCAGTTATTACAGTAGTACCAGTCATGGGTTAGCTTATGGTCCCTCGGGATTATGAGCACCATGTAGCGTTCGGGGTACAGTCTCAGGGTATTACAACTTATGATGACACAACTAGAACCTTGTTCACCCCCGAAGAAACCTTACAAACAAGCAGTTTCTAAGAATATGCCCTGGCTTACAATAGTTGAAGAACTTGTCCCTCCCTTCTTCCTAGTAACCCCGATGCAATCTACCACAAAACCTGCAGGGAGGACATGATAGAGCGACTAAGCCCCACTAGCCTGAGATAGGGCACCTTGTGCCCTAAATTTGTCACCACCATGAAAACTCCTATCTTTCGACGGCTTTGGGTAGGGAGTATTAGACGTTAAGTAAGACCCATAATTACCTTACTTTTTCTTGGGCCACTTCTCACCATTCCTGCCACTCTGTTGTTAGCCACCACCACCCTGCTTAGAGAACCTAAACTTCTTGCCCTACCCCCCTTAACTCAACCTATTTGTTTTCTTTCTCTACCTGTTATATGTAAATAACAAACCTAGAGATATCCATGTCCTTGATTAGAAAGGTGGCCTTTCTCTTGAGGATCACCTCATGAAATAATCCCGAAGTGAACTTCCTCATCCGGGCCCTCATATAAGGCACCATCTCCAGAGCATACCGAGACAACTTGTGAAACTTTAAGGCATACTCCTTGACTATCATTTTCCCTTGCTTCAAATTAACAAACTCTTTTGCCTTTGCCTTCAACTCCTAAGGAAAGAAACGGTCCAAAAAAGCATTAGAAAAATCCTCCTATAGTAATGACTCATCAGTGTCACCCCTTGCTTGATCCCATTCCTCATACCATTGGTATGCCACATTCTTCAACTAATTGGCTTCAAACTCCATACCCTCCATATTCGTGGCATGCATAATACAAAAGATCTTTTTTATCTCATTCAGAAAACCTTAAGTATCCCCATCCACCTTAACACTAGTAAAGGTCAGAGGGTTCAAACTCATGAACTGGTCAATCCATATGGCCTTAGAAGATAGAGTAGCAGATGTACCACGCTCAGTCTGAGAAGCCACCAACTGAGAAATCATAAGAATCGAGTAACGAAACTCAACATTCGTTACCTTAGTCTAAGGTGAACTAGAGGGAATCGATGGAACTTCAAAAAATTAGGGACTAGACCTGTATACCACTAATGGATCCCATAAGGAGAGCGTGTCCCATCAACATTATCCCTAGTTAGGATAGAGGAGTTTTTGTGAACTTCAGATCATTGAGGCATGATCTTAGAAGCGAAGAAATAGAAATTAGAGAAGATTCCTAGACTTAGACTCTAAAGCTTGAAAACAAAACATAAGAAAAAGAAAAATTCCTAAATGTGTTAGCCTTTCCCTTATGAGTGTGGTGTGCTACATACCCTTAAAAGAGACTCTACTTAGCACATCTTTGTGCACTCCTAAGTGACCATGAACCTAATGCACTAATACTAATCTGATATGACCCAAACCAAGGCATAGTCGTGTCAGGTTCCTCAAGCCCGAACGGGGCTGCAGACCACCCCTATTACCCAACCATAGTCGCCCTACACCATATGTCAAATAAATTCCAATTTAACATAACATAACAAAATAGAACAATTATAAATCAAATAAAGTCAAACAGTGTCAGCCCCAATACCAATACCAATGCCAAGGCTAACACCAATACCGACACCGCCCATACCAACCTAAAGTAGTCCCATAAAGCTTCTATCTGAAATCAAAACAACATTCGGTTGAGATATGCCCTTGACCATAGCCAAAACTAAAGTCTAAGAAATAACCAAAGTATGAAGAAAATACCATAACATAAAATAAAGACTTTCGAAGTATGGAAGCTTACAACTTTAATCCAACTCTAAGTTGTCCCCAAATTTGATCACTGAGCATGAGGATTAGTATGGCAGGATCCTACATCGCGTGGGGATACATCACCCAAATACGGGTTAGCGAGTGAACGCTATCATGTACCAAAGATTAAGGATAAAATAATGCCAAAATTTAAAATCAAGTAAATAACCATATGCATTCACATCCATATATTTATTAATATATATATATATATATAGATCCATGTCAGGAAAGGGAATCGGGTTTATCATTCATTTAAAACTATTAACCTGGTTTTGTGTAGCTTAACTATCCTGGAACCACCCATAAGCTATATAGGTCTGGTGTTACCCCTTGAATGGGCCCAATACATGTAGCTGCACTAACCAAAGATATCATAGGGGTCGAGGATTCCTGTGTACCCTTAACCACTATGATACATATATACAAGTATAAATTAGGGGATTTTCGTGTACCACACAAGAATAAGGTCGCCATGACCAATCCTCAAATCAGTAAACATGAGTTTCCAATGTCCATCTATTGGACTCGCATCTTCATGGTTAGCTATTACAACCCACTATTATTGCCCAATTAAAACCATTAGCACACAACCAAACCACCATTTTCATATATTATTAACCAGGTCTACAAGAAGTGGTATCGTCATACCGACTATAGCTTGCAAACAATGACCTTAGCCAATCACTTAGGGGATTCCCATGTACCCCGTAGGTTCCATTATTAGATTTACTTGGGGGATTCCCGTGTACCCCATAAGGTTTCAAATCAAAACCATGGCCACCAAGTCCTTACAATTTATCCATTACAACCATCTAGCAAATTTGGATTCCATTACTATATTATACCATGCAAAGTTTTTTATGAAATTCCAACTATATAATAAAAGCATTCTCATAGGCATTTTAACAAACATGTTGAGTGCATATAGTTTCCAAAACTAAAACCAAGTACCAATTGACCATTCCTATGGAACCACGTATTCAAACCACCATTATAATATGAAAACCATAAGTAAAAAAATTTGAAAACATTAATCAACCATTAGTAACCAAAACCCCCAAAATATAATTCAAAATCCAAAACCATATCACAATTATGCTATGAAAACCATTTATAAAATAAAAATTTAGTTGAACTAACAATGAGAGAGGAGTAACATGCCTTACATTGTGAAGAAGACAGAGAGAAACCACCCTTGAAATCCTTAATTGACCATCTTGAAGGAAAACCTAGCCTTAACCTAAGATCTTGAGAGAGATTTGAGAGTGTTTCTAGTGTTTTTTATTTAGAATAATAGGGTAAATGATTCCACAAAAGTGTTCTAAGTCATGGGCTCATAAGGGGTTAAGAGTGTAAATGTCAAGAATACCCCTAATTTAAACTGTATGAATTTCCACAAGAGGGTACTACTACACCTCCCCCAAACTGTACCCTAACATATAAGTGGTACACACTACTCATACCCTAGCTAAAATACTAGACATCACACAATGTCCACCATATGACTCGCCCTAGCATATGTCATACCCACACCATACGATTAGTACCCTCAAATCGTATCTAAGATAGAATCCAAGAAGGTTGACACTAGGCAATATACAACTTAGATGATACCACTCATATCTCCATATGACTCTTATAATGTCAATTCATATCTTAGATAGTGACCAACCAAAACCATACTGAGAAACTAACAAGTTGAGGGCCTTAATCATACACTATTACACGATAAGTACCCCTAATCATATGAAATCTAAAAGCTCAAACTCAAAAAAAAAAATTTACGGATCAAAACCCAAGGTGTTTCACCATATTTTTGGATTTTATGAATTGTGTGTTCAGGCCTTATTTGGATCTTTTGTGATTGTGTTCATCGATGACATCCTTGTGTATTCAAGGAGTAGAGAGGAGCATATGCAGTATTTAAGTATTATGCTCTAGACTTTGAGAGATCTTAGGCTTTTCACCAAATTCTCTAAGTATGACTTTTGGATTAAGTTGATGACATTTCTTAAGCATATGGTGTCTAAGGTTGGGATTATGGTAGACCCAATAAAGATTGAGGTTATTCATAAGCTAGACCTATATCTCTAACTAAGGTTTATAGATTTATTAGTTTGGCCAGTTACCAAAGATGGCTCGTCCTAAGTTTTCTACTATTATAGCACTGATGACCAGATAGACTCGGAAAGAGGTTCAATTTTGATGGTCCAAGGAGTATGAGGAAATCTTTGGAAAGCTTAAGGTATTTCTTACTTCATCTTTTATTTTGGAACTTTCTGTTGATGGTGAGGGATTCACCATATATTGTGATACTTAAAGTGTGTTGGTTTGGGTTGTGTGTTAATACAGCAGGGTCCAATTATCACTTATGTATCAAGGCAGCTAAAGGTGCATAAGAAAAACTATCTGACTCGTGATTTAGAGTTGGAAGTGGTAGTTTTCACACTTAAGATCTGGAGGTATCATCTTTATAGCATGCATTGTGAGATTTTCACTAATTATCATAGTTTTCAACATCTTATGCCCCAGAAAGAGCTTAATTCTAAGTAGCATAGATGGATAAAGTTGTTTAAGGATTATGTCGTCTCTATTTTGTATCATATAGGCAAGGTAAACGTGGTAACTTAATTGAGTGCTAAGGGGTGAGTCCAGGTGAGCTACCATGGATTCTCAAGGCATTCTAAAATATGATGACTGCATTTATGTTTTAAGGGTTGGTGACTTAATCCAATTGATATTGCTTGAGGCTCACAGCTCCTGATACTCTATTTACCCTGGGATAGCTAAGATGAGTAGGGATTCGAGTCAGCATTACTTGTGGAGTGGCATAAAGAGAGACATAGTGGACTTTATAGCTCATTGCCTATGTTGTTAGTAGGTGAATACCGACCATTAGAGGAATGGGATCCTGATTAAGAGATTTCCCATTCTCAAGTGTAAGTGGGAGAGAATCACCATAGACTTTGTTAGTGGTTTACCATGTACCTCCCATGGTTCTGAAGGCATTTGGGTCATTGTAGATCGGTTGACCAAATCAATATTTTTTTCATCCTATTTAGATTTCCTTTAGAGTACGAAGGCTCCCCAAACTATGTACATGAGATAGTTTGTGTATATGAAATACATATATCTATTATTTCAGACAAGGGATCGGTATTTACTTTTAGCTTTTAGAGGGATTTTCAAGAGAAGTTGGGTACTCAGGTAGATCTTAGCACCACTTTTCACTCTCAGAATGATGGGGCAGTTGGAGTAGACTATTCAGATTCTTAAATATATGTTTTGGGCTTAAATTATGGACTTTGGAGGTTAGTAGGAGCAACACTTAGCAATGGCTAAGTCGCCTATAATAACAGCTACCATCAAGTATTAAGATGGTATCGTTTGAGGCACTATTTGGTAGGCATTGTCAATTTTTGATAGGGTGTTTTGAGACTTCCAAGGTTAGGCCTCGTGCTACTGAATTACTTCGAGAGTCATTGGATGAAGGTTGGATAATTTAAGATAGGCTGAGGGCAGCTCAAAGTAGGTAAAAGGATTATATAGATCTTAGACTTTATGCCTTGAGGTTTGGAGTTAGAGATTGAGTATTCCTTTGAGTATCACCCTTAAAGGGTGTGATAAAGTTTGAGATGAAAGGCAAGCTCAGCCCCAGATATATTAGACCTTTTGAGATACTTCGCCTAGTTGGAGAGGTGGCTTATAAGTTGGCCTTGCTTGTAGATTTTCCATTGTTCATCCATTTTTTTATGTTTTTATGTTAAAGTATAATATCATGATGAGTCATATGTGCTTCGGTGGGACTCAATTCAGTTGGATGAGAGATTTATGTTCATGGAAGAGCTAGCTCTTATATTAGCAAGGGATGTCAAGCAATTGTATCTAGGAAGATTCTAGTAATAAAGGTTCAGTGGAGACACCACCAAGTGGAAGAGACTATTTAGGAGATTAAGAGTGAGATGTGGGCCTTGTATCCCCACCCATTCAAGCCTTCAAGTACATCCTAACCCTTTACTTTTTAGGATAAAAGTCCTTATAATAGTGGATATTGTAATGACCCTCTGGTCATTTTCTACATTTCTATATATTTTTGCCACTTAGAGCTTTCTTATAGCTTCCCAAAGTCATTTATGACTTGCTGGA
This sequence comes from Capsicum annuum, assembly GCF_002878395.1. NCBI lineage: Eukaryota > Viridiplantae > Streptophyta > Magnoliopsida > Solanales > Solanaceae > Capsicum > Capsicum annuum. The sequence goes on along the minus strand of NC_061115.1, from coordinate 100,398,694 downwards.
GCTGACAATTCAGTTATAGGGCAATTCATTTGTTTTTTAGAGCCAATTCCTTATTTTAAAGTTCTCATTGTTAAGAATTAGCTACCGAGCATAAACTTTAAGTAAACAGCCTCGTATGCCAATTCTAATAGTTCCATTAGCTCTGGAATATTGATTTTAAGCTAGGGGACCTTTGGTTTGGGTCCGAGGCTTTCGAACTCATTTTGGGCTATAGGATGGATTTTGGTAAGAGTGACCCTTGGGTATGGGGCCTATATTTCATTGAGATGACTCCGAATGGTAATTGTGATGACATTGTTGAGTTTAAAATGTCAAGTTTTATAGGTAGCATAGTTTATTTGCATTTATTGGATTCCAAACAAATCTTGAGGGATCGATAGAAAATTGGCACAAATCTAAGTTCAGTTGGTACAACCTCTTAAGAGGACCTTTGGTCGCTTAAGCGGTGGTTGTTTTAGTGGCCAAGGCTAGTCTCCACCCCAATCGCTTTAACTAAGGCTTGACTGATTTAGCAGATATTTCTTAAGGGATGTGTTGTCTGCTAAAGCGGAGGTTGGCCAGGTGCAAGTATGGCTTAAGCAACCATATGCCGCTTTAGAGGCGATCGCTTAAGCAATCAAATAATCGCTTAAGTACTAACTATAGGGGCATTAAATTCTCTCATTCACCTGATTTTCTTCCATTTTTATCAAGTCCCAAGAGCCATGAAACCCTAGAAATCTTAGAAAATTTGGAGATTAATGCTTGAGTGATCGTAGGGTGTCGGTGAGCTCGGGAAAGTCGCTTCCTCATCGTAACCTTTGTAAGTTTTCATCTAATTCTTGACTTAATTCTTCAATTTAGTCATAAATCTCAAGTTCCTTGATGGTTTAAATTGAGTGTCATTTGAACTCAAAGTTTACTCATTCTTGAGTGTAAACAATCCTGGAGCAAAGGAGAAAGTGTTGATGATTTTGAAAGTGTGATTCCGCAAGCAGGCCCCACATGAGATTTTGACTTGATTTTGAACCTAAAACATAAGAATACAACAGGGTACCATTATTCTTATATTAATGTGTAGATCATTAATTTGATAGTGTGGTATTATGAAGAGGCTTATTAGGAGGGAAAATCTCCAAGTTAGCGGACCATAGTAGGAATTCTTTGATATTTAGGTAGGCTAGGCTTAATCTCCTCATAGATTGAGCTTTATTATAGTATGGGTAAGATATTATGTTGGTCATTGGTTGGAAACTACAACTTGATCACATAGTTAGCAAAATTTAGATTATTTAGCCAGTTAGTGAGACGTATTTAGGCAAATTTGACCTAACTACTCGTTCTTTGGGTTGAATTTCTACATTAGGACTTAATGGTACTTATGTATCACTTTGTAGTAATATTTTGGAACCTTAGTCTAGCATGGGGTAAAAATTACCTTAGAAGGGACTTATGGGGTTAGAAATAGGTCTTTTTGTCCCACTTTAGGTCAAGATTACTATTAGCTCCTTGTAGACAAAATAGGACTTCTCTCGCCATCCTATCTACACTCTTGAGCCCGAGGAGGAAACTAAGCCATCCTGGATTTTTGCAGTCAAAACTGAATTGTGATCCCAATTAGATAGTTGACATGTTCTGACTTGTTCTAGGCTTGTACTTTGGATTTGTTTAGACCAGGTTTGGATGTTTTATGAGTGTCACTATTGGTATTTCCTTCTTTCTTGCATTCATCGAGCTTATGAGATCCCGATTGTATTATTTATATCTATTTTTGCCTTTTGGGCTTATGGAGACCAATTAGGTTATAGTTAGTCATGTTCTTTTTTATATTATTTACTCAGTTGTTTACTTTCAATATTTAGAGCACTATTCTAGGTTTTTTGTTTCGCAGAATTCTTTTTATTATCTCGCATCTTATTTTATTTATATTATGATTTTGCTCAGTCAATCAATGATGCCAACTGAGTACCCATTGCTTTGATATTCATACTATACTTTTTCATCTTTTTCTGATGCAGATTTGAGTACTAGCTTCCGTTGTTGATGCAGTACTAGTGTTGGCCGGAGTTTGAAGATTGGGTAAGCTTTCTGAGTTGGAGCTGACTTTCTTTTCTTTTTCTATTTTGGATGGTCTTTTGATTCGAGACTATTGTACATTTGATACTTATAGTACTCTTATCCTTTTACTAGAGGCTTTTTTACTGACCTTACTAGGTCGTGGGATATTTCTATTATTATCTTTATTTATCTTTAGTTGTGTTATCATCCTTATGTATTATGGATTGAAATCTAATTACTTGTGTAATTTCAGTATTTACTTTTACTACCCACCAATTAGCCCATTACTTATCATTCTAGGTTATGATTTGGCTTACCTACTAGCGAGTTAAAGTAGGTGCCATCATGATTCGTGAAATTGGATCATGACTTTTATGAACTTATTCTCTTTGGGACTCTTAAATTACATAATTTACTTAGAGTTTCATACATGATTTAGTCTATTATTCATTACTTATCAGATTTAGCATAAATTGAGCAAGTTTGACATAATTTGACTTTACGGTCTATGTTTTTGTAAGAATATAAAAAATTATGCATGATTTCATGAAAATAGTAGAAGAAACATGACTAGTTTTTAGCATGTCTAAACTACAGTCATTAGTTTAAGTTAAACTAAGTTTCATGCTTTCTTTCATGATGAATTATCTAAAGTATGGGCAAATACTATTGTTTTAGGAGTAGTATTGAGCGTCTAGCAGATGCATGTTTAGTGCACCCAAGTCCCAGAACTATATACCACGGTGTATATACTATAATTTCCCAATACAATCATGTTTAGTGATGATCTTAAGAGGATTTATGCACCTAAGTATGGTTATTTGACCTTAATTAGACTTATTTTGAGGACTTCTTGTGTGCTTAATGAGTTAATATTTGTATAATTGAGCATCTAACTGTTAAAATACTTTATTATAATGTTTAAGGTATGTTTCAAACAATTTTGGAATCAATTTGGTCACTTAGAGTATAGACGAGAAAACTAGTATTACTAGATTGAGCTATGTGTTTTTCTAGTCTGGGATAGTTGTTAAAACAAGTCTTTGAGGGATCAATATTTGTCTTGTAAAAGGCCACTATGTTCCTTGGTGAGACCATGTACACTTTGTGTGTGCTTGGGTGCATCAAGTTTTTGGCTCCATTTTTTAGGACTTGTAATTCAAAAACTACTTCAGTTTTAGTTTTACTTTTTGACTTCTTTGGTGCTATTCCCTTGATCTTGGCTTTTGAATTTGTAGTCCTAGATTAAGCAGACTAGTAAGCTGGCAAGGGATAGGGATTTGATTGTACCAAATCCCAAACTTGAGTAATGCTTTCACCAATAGAGAAGAGAAGCAGTTTTTATCGACTGTATCTCGCAAATTCATGAGGAACAAGATATCCCTTCTCCCATAGCTGAGGTTCCCCCAGCCTGTAGGATAGTTTGCAATGTGGCAATCCTACTTGAGACTAATATGACCTCTGCTATTTGTAGATCGACTGTTGGTGGTAGAATTAAACTGAAGCAGAATATGGTGTAGCTTTTGCACAGCAGTGGACAATTTACCGGACTATTGCATAAAGATCCACAAGTCCACTTTCAAAATTTCTGGAGATCAGTGACATATTTATCCTGATGAGTGTGTCAACTGATTATGTAAGGCTGACACTTTTCCCCTTATGACTTTTGGGGGAAGAAAATAAGTGGTTAAACACAGAGCTGGCAAGTTCAATCAAAACATGGGATGACTTAGCCCAAAGGTTCCTCATCTATTTCTTTCCACCCGGCAAGACTACAAGACTACGCAATAGGATTTTAATCTTCAAGTAGAAGCTAGATAAGAATCTTTGTCATGATTGGGAGAGATTTAAGTCTCTTCTTCGAGACTTTCCATATCATCTGTAGTCCAATGGGGTATTAGCTCACACCTTTGTTGAAGCTCTTGACCGTAACACAAAACTTTTGCAAGATTCAGTGCAGGTGGTCAGGCTCTGGAAATCACTTATGATGAGATATATACTTTATTGAATCATTTTCTCAAGGAACAATTGATTGGCATAGTGACATTTCCAAAAGATTAGTGAAAAAGGTTGAGGACATAATTAAAGTTGATAGTATCACTGCCTTAGTTGCTCAATTACCAGCCATGCAGAATCAGATAATGACCTAATTTAGCAAATTGGGTGTGAATCAAAATCCAACTCAAATAAATATAGTACAACAGACCCCAGGTTGGTGTGAGATATATAGCAATAGTGGTCATTCTATAGACTTATATGGTGTAAATACTGAATTCGCCAATTTTGTGGGCAATGCTCAAGAGCCAAATTATGGTAATGCCCATAACCAAAAGTGGAAAACTCAACCAATGTATCCTTGGGGAAAAACTAGCAATAGCATTTTCAGCAAAAACAACATAATACTCAGGCCAGTAACATTAAAGAGACTCTGAAAAAGATTTTGGCTAACCAAGAACAGATGGCTACTGAAATCAAAAATCAGCAAGTAGCTCAGATACAGTTAGAGCAGTAGTTGGGAAAATTATAGCAGTCATAGAATACTAGGCCTCAAGGTGGGTTGATAAGTGATAATGAACCTTTGAAGTAAGTTATGGCAATCACTTTAAGGAGTGGTAAGGATCTTATTGACAAACTTCCAATGAAAAATAAGGAGGTTGATACCGAGTTGGTTTCACAATAGGTTTTAGACAAAGTTGCTGATAATTTAGGGAAGTCTGAGTACCCAAAAAAAAGTTTACTGATCAAGTAAATAATCGACCATCACCACCATTCCTGTAGAGATTTAAGAAATCCGCATAGGATGTTTGGTTCAAGAAGTTCTTTGACACGTTCAGAGAACTTCATATTAATATTCCTTCTTTAGATGTTTTGTAGGGAATGCCCAAGTACGCCAAGTACTTGAAGGATGTGGTGACTAAAAAGGTGAAGCTATAGAATATTGAGATAGTGGCATTGATGAAAAGTCCAGCTCAGTGGTAATGAAAGAGATGCCCAAGAAGCTTAAGGACCCAAGGAGTTACACCCTCCCCATACAGATTGGTTATGGTGAAGTGTTCTAAGCCTTGAGTGGTTTGAGGGCAAGTATAAATTTGATACCTCTATCTATATTCAACACTCTTAGGTTGGGTGAGTTGAGACCATGCTCTATGATGCTGCAATTGGTTAACAAGACCATAGTGAAGCTCGAAGGAATAATTGAGGACGTCCTTATAAAGGTTGGTAAGTTTGTAATTTCTACTGATTTTATTCTCTTGGATTATGATGCAGATAATGGGGTATTGATCATTTTGTGACGTCCATTTTTAGCCATAGAAGGAGCGTTGGTAGACGTAAGAGAAAACACTCTCACAATGAGATTGGATAACGAAGAGGTGGTTTTTAAAGTTTATAAGACACTTAATCTACCTTTCTACTACAAATATTTATGTATGATTATAGTGATGAAAGTGGATAAGTGTAGTGTAGTAGAAAGTGCACCACCAAAGACCTCTTCAGATGGTTTCATTAAGTTGCCTGAGCCACCACCTAAGCCCAAAGTGATGACGGATAAAGAGACTAAAAATACTGTTGTTGATAAAGCTATTGACTTTGAGAGTACATACTTAAGAGGTCCTAAACAAATAAAAAATAGCCTCTAAGTAGAAGAAATAGGATGAAGGAATCCGAATGAGTCGTGATATTGGGTCATGCCGCGATACTAAATCAGGCGCTACTTGGGAGGCAACCTAAGTTAAGATAGTTATTTTATTTTTGTATTTTAGTTTTTACTTCATATAGATTTTGTTTTTGTTGAGCCACAAGTTGATGGAAAGTTTGAGTATCGGAAACCTGAGCTAAGGAGCATAGAAAACACAAAGTGTGGGGTCCTCGAACCCTCTTGATGTTTAAAGATGTTGCTAGCTATTCCTAGAGGCCTCATGGAGTATTTCAATCTCTACTTTTTAGTTTACATTGGGGACAAAGTAAGTTTTAAGTGTACGGTGGGGAAATTCGCATGGTTTCAGGTGAAATGATATTTTAGGGTCTTAGTTTTAGTTATTTTCTTAGTTTTTTTTGAGTTAAATTTGAAAAGATTAAAAAATTACAAAAAGATGTTGCTTTTTAGTTTTTATTTTATGGGTGTAAGTTGAGTAGGTGCACACTTCACCCACCTCGTGGTTGTTCTTTTTTATTCATTTCCATGGGGGCACCCTTTGAACTTAGTATCCTTTTTCTTTTTAGGAGTAAATTTTAATCTTTTGTGATTATGATAAGTGAGATATTTTTGTTGGTGTTATGTGTGACTACATAATACAAGTGGTTTTTGTCTGTACAAGTGTGTTGATTGTGTGAATGACTACTTTTTAGACTCCTAGGCTCTAGTTTATGAATCATGTGTGTTGTTGGCTTAATGTTGAATACATGTGATTTTTTGGTTAAGAGTCTATGATGATCCTACTTGAGTTGAGAATGTGTCGTGTGTGGTGTCAGGTTTTTGTGTATTCCTTATTGCATTTGATGTCTAGAATTTGCCAGATGTATGTGCAAAGTAAAATAAAGAGTATGGGTTTAGGAGATGATATAGGATTTCTTTGATAGCTATGTTTCATACCCTTGTGACCTAACCTTGTGCATAATCCTAGTTAGCCCCGTTGAGCCTTTAGCCTACTCTTTGATAGCCTTGTATGTAGCCTGTTTCCATTTTTTGTTTGATCTAAAATTGATCAAAGTCATCTAAGTACTTTAATGAAAACTTAATGAGTTAAGAAGTGTGAAAAATAAGAAGAAAAGAGTTGAAAGTAAGACCCCAAGAAGTAGCTATTGGTGTAGTTTGTTGTGATTGGGAGTTGTGTGATGAAAAGAAAGAAAAGTGTTCAAAATTGAATAAGATGTGAATGGAAAATACTCCCACTGCATTATATGTGAACTGGCTTAATGAGATGAGGCTAAACAAAAGATGTGTGTGAAGGTAGATATGGTGGAATATTGGTTGTTAGAGGTTAATTTTATTATAAGTGTAATTTATTAAAGCTCTTAAGGAAGATAGTCACTATTACTAGGCAAAATAGTTCCTACCCATCCCTTAGCCTACATTATAATCCTCAAATACCTATTTGATCCTAAGCCTTAACATTTTGATATTAGTAGAGTACTACACTAATGGCAAGCCTATGGTTCATCATTTGTAACTTGTGAAAACTTTATGAGAGTGAAATTAATTTTATTTTTATACCCGTTCTTGTGATATTTGCATCAATATGAGTGAATATGGGTAACTCTCTTATGGTAAGGGAACATTTTTTATGATAGTTAGGTGAATTATATGATCTCTATGATCGAGTAATATGCATTAGTTTGCCAACATGGGGAGTCAATTCTTGAGGTTAGGATGCTTTGATGTAGTATTCTTAAGTTCCCAATTGTACAAGATATGCTAGTGTGTGAAACTTGCTATCTATGTAGTCATTATAATACTAGATTGAATGTCTTTCTTGTTGTAGAAATATGGATTCTTCTCTTATTATAATGCTTAGAGTAAGGATTTGTTCGAGGACGAACAAGGCTTTATATGCACGTAAGTATGGTTATCTGACCTTAATTAGCCTTGTTTTGTGGACTTCTTGTGTTCTTAATGAGTTCATCTTTGTATAATTGATCATCTAAGTGTTAAACTACTTTATTATAATGTTTAATATGTTTTTTCCAACAAGTTTGGAATCAATTTGGTCACTTAGAGTATAGACGAGAAAACTAGTGTTACTAGCTTAAGCTATGTGTTGTTCTAGTTGATCTCTATGGATGCTTAATTATGTGTGGAATAACTTGTTTATAGTTTTTAAGGTTCAATTTAAACAATCCAAGAAACTCAACACTAAGTTAAAGATCAAAATGACAAAATTAGTACTCTTAGCTTAATTTACTAGTTCATCATCTTGGATTGTATGTTATTTTGAGATCTAATATGTGGTGTTTGATGATATAGGATGCTGGTGATTTGATCATGATGATATATTGATATAAAAAATATGGAAATCAAATGAAAACAACACCACAACGATTGGAATGGATGGACAAACAACACATTGGACAAGACATGACCAAAAATGAATGTTTTAGAGTCATTGTTGTGCCACGGATCTTAGGCACCACATTACGTCTATTACACAACATTGGGAGCATTATAAATGACCAATTAAACTATTTCACCACTATTATAGAATGCCACGGACCCTAGGCACCACGATAATGGCGTGGCATGCCCCTATGTTAAAATCGGCAGTTTGTATCCAAGTATAAATAGGACACTTAGTTGTCATGTTTCATACATTGGAAGACCATGGTACTTGAAGGGAGGCTGGAGAACACTTAAATTAGGGTTTTTATTCCATTACTTTTGTTTTTTTTTGGATTTTAACATGTAGTCATTCGTTGTGATTATGATTATGTCTATGATCGTCTAAATGCCTTTTCCTGGGGTTAAGGCCAAAACATGAGTATTATTGTTATGAATTGACTTGGTTAAGGTTGTTTATCAATGTTTGTTTATTTATCCTTTTTATCTCTATTTTAAGGATTCACGGCCCTTAGAATACATGTATATTATCTTGTGAACCCGGAAGGAGGAACAAGAGGTTAGAACATGGGATAGATAGAATAGAATTGTAATCTTTCAATTGAATGGAGTTATAATTTGCATTTAGGATAGGAATATACCTATGTGATCTATTTGGTTCATGTAAGGGATGAAAAACTAACGTATTTAACTTATTTCTCATATCGCCTCTCAATGATGTAGTTGTAGGGCCAAGTTAGATAGTAGACTAGAGGTTCGGAAGGCTATAGTCATAGTAAGAATCTCGTGAACTAACAACCAAGGTAATAAACCTAGCCAATGAAGTTCATAGCATAATATAATTGTTTGCAGTTCCTTAGCCCTGGGATTTTCTCCATAATTGTTTAACCCCTTACTTTATATCATTGTTTAGTTTATTCTTAGTTTCAACATACAATTACTTTTGGTTACGTTAGCACTGAGTTAATCTTAATAGTTGGAATAGCCTGGGATATTTGTTAGCACAAATACCTAAGGGATCAATAATATTTATAAAAGGCAACTATATTGCTTGGTGAGACAACATACACTTTCATGTGTACAACAAGTGATAACATGAGTCATGACTTTATACCCCTGACAAGGTATATTGAGGCCTTTTAACAAGGTATACAACACAAACCTTTGTTACATTTAAAAATTTCCTAGAAATAATTTACAATAAATAATAGACTCAAAATGGATGAGAAAATTTTTTAAATTGGGGAAAGAATCAAGGCCTAAGGCAATTTGATCAATAAGTCCAAAAAAAGGTTGGGTCGTAGTGTTAGCAATTGTTGCAGTGGTCGGATAATCGTTGCAGTGGTAAAAGTTTCACTACAATGGTAAGAAATAGTGTGACGGTCGAGGGATTTTTTAAAACCCTCTTTCTTTTTATTTCCCTAGGTATGCCCCTTCTTTCAAAAACACTCTAAAAAACCCTAACTTCTCAACCTTCAAATTTTAAATTCCATCGTTCATGGGAGCAGTTTTGAGTCACACCTGAAGGGAACCCGACATAAGAATACTTCTAGCACAAGAAGGATAACTCAATCCTCTCTATAGTTGTATGATTCGTCTAAGAGTCAAGATAATGTTTAATTCGTAGTTGCTATACTTGGGCTAGATGCATTTAATATTAATAGTAATGCCAAGAGTATCATGCATTAGGACTTCAAAAATAGAGTTGGACGGTTGGATACGTTTGAAAATTCAATTAGGTTAAATATAATGGTATGATTATATATTATGATGATATGTTAATTGTGATGGAGGACGAATAAAAAGGTAGAATGAATGTGCGTAGTTTAATACCTTCCTGGGATTAAATACAGTGAAGAGTTAAATTCGATAACATGAAATAGCAAGGAAAGGGAATTAAGTGAACTTTGTTAATTTAATGTCTTAACAATAGAATTTTCACTAAAGAGGAGTAACTAAAAGATGAAATATTATATTTTGGGGACTAGAAAATTGCATAACTAGACCCCAAGATTGGTGAGTGTGCATAAAAGATCAATAATATGAAATAAGGATGGAATCCCCAGCATGGGAGATTAAATAAGAATAGATAATAACAAGAAAAAAAGAGTATGTTAACATAAACTGGAACTACCGCAGTCCAAAAGGACGTATGTCACATGATGGTTGAGGGTATGTATGTTTAATATAAATATATATATACATACATACATACATACATACATACATACATACATACATACATACATACATATGTGTAGGCTATGGCTTTGTGCTTGTTTGTGATTTGAACATCTATAATTGCCCTTTAGCATGACTTGTGATTAATGACCCTATTACATTTCATTTGCATTGTATTGATGTTTTATGATTATAGGTTAGGTATCACACTGGTATGGATATAATTGTTGTGATATAGGTGGGGTACCACACCAATACGGATATGATGGTGATGTTGAGTAGGATGGGAGATGGCATGCACATCTTATATACATCCATTCATTCATATGTTGAATGTGGTTCTATTATATAATTATATCTCATATATATTTTATGTTGTGGTAAATAAGATAAAAGAGTTCACGAATGTACAATGGTTCCCTTGTAAGGATCGGGTATGGTATAATATGACTGGAAAACTTATGATAATTACGGGATATGATAATGTGGTGTCTTGTGATTGTAAGTACCGAGAGGACTTGGGTAGACATAAGATTAAGGGACTATAAATATACAAAATATATGTCATAAGACAAAGATATATGATATATAAGTCAAAGGACAAAGATATATGAAATATAAGTCAAAGGACAATGACATACAAAATATATGTCAAAGGACAAAGATATACAAAATATAAGTCAAAGGATAAAGATATATGAAATATAAGCCAACAGACAAAGATATACGAAATATAAGTCAAAGGAAGAAGATATATGAAATGTATGCCAAAGGACAAAGTACACAAAAAATAATTCAAAGGACAAAGATATGCAAAAATGTTAAATGACAAATAGGTCATAGAGATGCTAATTAATGTGATAATAACTCCATAATTGGTGGGTTAGAATCAAAACTTTACTTGAAGTTGTGATTTTCATGTATTTATTATTAATGTTAATTATTTCTAACCCTGGTCGGTTGATGATGCTTACTAATACATATGGTTGTACTGATGCTACACTTACTATACCTCTACTAGGGGGTATAGTCATGGTGAATGTCAGTTGGAGTTTCTATAGTAGTGATACTGACCACTCAGCGGCAGCTCCTACCATTTCTATCCTACATGGATGTTGCATTGTTGATGTTTTTATTTTTTGTATAGTGCTCTTGTACCTGTTTAGGCTAGATTCTGAGGAGTCACTTATTGTCTTTTCCTGCATTTTCTTATTTGGTGTATTAAAATAAGGTTTTGGAAGAATTAAATGTGTAATCGTATTTTAACTTGATTATATTTTATATGAAGGACATTGAATTAACTAAGTGTATATAGAAGAATTCTCATTTGGATGAATGGTGAGTTACTCAGTGTTTTCCTATCTAGGGTAGGTATAGATAAGTGCCCGACAAGACTCGATGAGTTATATTGTGACAAAGATTATATCAGAGCCCAGGTTACTAGACTCCTAATACAAGATAAAATATTGAGTAAAGTTCTACGGATTGGTATATTGATATCCATATCAAATCTGTAGGAAACTACAAGGCATTTAGGAATTTGTCTTATTTTCTTCTCCCCTATCATTTCTTCTCAGTGTTGTCACCCCCGAGTTGAGTCCAATTGGCATGTGGTATATTCCAATTGGTATCTCAATCCTCATAATTGGAACAAGTTGGTCCTAATTGGTATCTTTTAATATAGAAAGGTTGGGACAAGAAGTTCAACCAATAAAGGTCAATAAGAAACATAGGAAGTGGAAGTTTATGGCTTCTTTGATGCAGTTTTAAGTACTTGTAGTGAGGTAATCATGTGTTTAAATGTAATATGTGGGATATTGTTAATGGTAACATAAGTAAATTGCTTTGATGCTTGAATTCTTATAGATGGTGTATGAATAGTGTGTGTGGTTATGTGATATGTAGTCAAGTAGACCGGTGGATGTAATAATCGGGTGTGATCCCGAAACCATCTTCATTTCCACGACATGAGCTATAGCTCATCTCATCATGATTTGGAGTACTCTTTGATTTCTATCAGATCTTGTATGAACCATACAGGTGCTTGACTGTTGGTGGAACACCTTTGAAGATAGGGTAATATATGAGTAAGAAGTTTGATAAGAGTACAGTACTAATTAATTTGATACACAGAAAATGGTGTTGTTTGTAGTTTGAAAATAATATAATTCTAAATTCAATATATTTTATGTGTAAGCAGGAGGTTTTTATGCTATTAAACTTGCATAAAGAGGAGTATTGTGTAGAAAAGAACCTAATATTGGGTAATGGAAAATCAAGGCAGAGCCACTGGAGGCTATGCAGTAGATCTTTTTACCGTTGCACCGGTAAAATTAACCACTACAACGACCCTAGGCACAATCCTTCTAGGTGTTTTCCCTATATTTTCAATGTTCACTCGTTGCAAAGCAACCCTTTTTCGAGATATTTAAATGACAAAAATACATCTAACACACATTATAAGTAAGTACGATTATTATTAAAGGTGGTGGGAAGAAAAAAGGTCTTAAAATGCAAAAACTAAAAAGAGTAATTGTTTGACACATTCCCCAAATAGAGGAAACCAAGATCCAAAAACTTAAAATATAAAAGGGGGAATGGGGAAAATTTCTAGCTAGTGGCATTGTCCCTAAGACTTGTGCCATCCGGGCTCTCCTTATTTACACTACTGTGGAAGGAGAACTCCTCGGCATTCTCTGCATTCAGCTTTGAAAGCTCCTTATCTGGGAAGATGCACATGAACATAACCCGCACGGCCTTCCACATCCTCACCAACATGCAACCCGAGAGTAATATTTCTTCTTCTCCTCATCTAGCTTCCTTCGAAGCTTAGCATAGGTTTGGTTTGGATCCATGGGGTAGTAGATCTCGAAGGACCCAACCCCTACTGGGAAATTTAAGTCCTCTCCATGTAGTTGTGCATAGCAGTAAGGCTAGCTACCCAGTCTCTTGGAGGAGCAGATGGCTGAGAATTGGGAGCACCTCGACTCACACTAGCTCTTCTACTCTCACCCTCCTCTCTTTTATTTATCTCTTTCTTTCCTCCACTTTGAATACTCTTTTCTCTAAGTTAGTTCTATGGTATATTTCATTACTTTTAGATATCATGGTCTTTCTGAGAAAACTCACCTGATTGCACGGCTCCATAATTAAGGAAGGTAATTAAAGGTCCCGTGGCGACCTCTTCCTAGCATAGAAGTACCAGCACTCATCTATGATTGAGCCTCCATATTTATCTAGATCCTAGCCATAGCACACGCTACCACCATAGCTAGGTAGAAAATTGTGTTCATAATATTTTTTGAAAGATGGATCCTCCGAGACATCAGTTATAAGCAAATTTTATACTCAGGCGAGAAATATGCACTTTTGTCCCCTTTCTGATTGGTCCACTTCACTAAACCAGCCTTATTCGATCGCCAAATACTGAGTCTCCCACCTCAAATCTAACTCCTAAATCTTGACTTCGAAGTTTGCATTAGAGTAGTATCCCCAACATTTCATTGATGGTGTGGTGTCCATGGGCATATTCTTTCCCCAAATCAGGATGGTAGGGAGCAATATTGCCCACTCCATCATAGGGAGTATGGCATAAAATTCCCAGACCCACGCCAGGTAACACTTTGGGACCAACTCAGTTCACATCTCCTACCCAAACACTTTCAGCTGATTGCTAAATTCTGGCAGCTTTTCCTCTACCTCATCTATTACAAACCTTCACTCACAAAGGAAGTTTTTTGTGTTGCACCTCCTCATATTAGGTGGGGCTAACAGCGTCGCGAAGTCTACTATAGGTGGGTCGTTAGGCTATTACGATCTTGTAAATTCCACAAAAATAGTTAGAACTATACCGAAACACCAGGGAAGGGTAAGAGAAATCAAAGTTAAACAAAATGCAGAACTAAGGACACACTGCCCATAGCCATTGTAGCAAAAAAAACAACAGTTGTAGTAGTACCATAACAGTGGTTATTAACCGTTGTAGCAATAAAGTTTTTGATGCAGTGGTTCATCATTTTCTACCTGCCAACCTCCCCTCCCATGGAAAATTTTGGAATTTTCACTATGAATTTGAAAAAAATAAGCATAGATCAGGTGTTAAAACCCTAGACTACCCCCTAATCGTAACATGGTGTTTTGAATCACAAGTGACTCCAAGTTAACCCATTGCCTGACAAAACACTAAGAAATAAAGATAATAGTAGATAAAATAACACTTATTAAGAATCAAAACTTGAATAATATAATAAATATCCAAAGTAAGTCAAATCATCACAAAAGCAATTTTAATATCAAAACTAAACATCTAAATATATGTCTTAAAAGACTCTACTAAGATGAGTTTGTTGGGATAGGTACCTAGTTAACTTCAACTGTCTAAGAATTGGAACAACAATACAAAATGAAATAAAAAGCTGACTTTGGTCCTCATATGATGAGGACTCACCAAAATTGCTACTACTGATACGGTATGAGATCATCCTAAGCGCGATCAGGATGTTGAGCATTCGAACATATAATATAAGACAGTATAGCCTAAAGAAAGTATTCGATCAGTACTTTGTATACCAAGTATGTCAGATAGGGAAATAACTTATATTACCTAAACATGGAACATATAACATGATAAATAGTGCAAGACCAAGTAATAAATATATTCTATAAACATATCTAAATTACTAAAATACAAGGTCATGTAAAAATCTGAAATTTGAACTGCAAATAGAGACTGTGGGAACTACTAATAACTAACATACCCCAATGTGAGCTAACCAAGGTCCAACCTATAACCGAATCTAGAAGGGTGTTCAGTACCTTGTCAAGGGTACAAACATTGACTGATGTGGATCCACTAAACTAGTGTCCAAAATAACAAAGGAGTTAATTTTGATCTGGGGGGCGACCCTTTTGAACCTCTGGTGGCACTGTAGTTCTGGGACTTAGGTAATTCTACTAAATGTATTATCCTAAATGATGGATGAACCTTCATACCTACGTCTAGTCAGTGCTAAGAACTACTTCCAACTAAATGACACTAATATTCTATAATCCTCACGATGGTAATAATCCAATAACTGAAATAAATGTAATCTCTGAAGGAATTCAAACAATTAAAATAGGGGAACATAATATTCAATAGTATATGCATGACATCCAAGGTTATTGGGTGTTCATAACCCGCCATCCCTGAAGAATGCAACAACTGTTTCACATTCGTAAACTGATCAAATTACAGCAATTCAATGAATTAAGTTCAAAAATTATGGATTTTACAACGTAACTAGGGTTTAGGATCATAATGAAATAATAACATTGAATTTTAGTCTAAGACGAGAATCATAACTCAATGACACCAAAGGACTGAGATATCAATGAATATACCAATATCCATAAACCTTAAATTATGAGAGAGAACTAAACTAGAGAGTTGGGTGTACGTTGGGACTCAACGGGAACCAATTGATCAAATCCTACATACATGGAATGAGAACTCTAAAGAATTCCTTAGAGTTGGAAGTTTGAGAAAGATGAACCCTAACTGGCCGTGGGGAAAAATATCGCCTCTTTATCTCTTATGAAGTTAAGTGTCGGATAAAATCCTAACTAATGAGAGCTTAGGGTTCTATAACCCCAATAATAACCTTTGAAATTCCCAAAGTGATGTAGCTTTAACATTAAAAGAGTGGGAAAATACTGATTTTCCCCTTAAAGTTTCATTACTGGAAACTGTGGGAAGAAAAGTACGAGACCTTCCCGCAATTATGAGAACAACTAACTATCATGAGTTGAGCTTGTGGTTGGAAGCTATATATGAACTCTTTGAACATGATCAAAAAAGCCTTGGTGTGATCAAGGGATCAACCTACGATCGTACCTTGATTCATATGTTTGTTAGTTACATAAAGGGCATCCGTAAGACTCACGATCATGCCTGGGGATCATAGTTTCAAAGCATGATCGTGATTCCCTCTTGTGGAATGAGGGTAAACTTTGTTAAATTTTATAAGTTGGGTCATCTTAATAAGACAAGACCATTGTACACTCATACAATCTAACTACGGTTATGGTTGGTCTTGTGGTATCTCTTTGTAGAGCAGTGTTTTACTTAAAAGGCCATAACTTTCTACTCTAATGTCGAATTAAGGAAAAAATGGATACGTTAGAAAGGTTATTCAAATACCTATCTCCTAGTGGATTTGAGACTCAAAAATGCACCTGAATTAATAAGTTATACTCATTGGGAGCTTATCACTTCTTTAGAAATTAATTTGTAAGGGAGGTTTTGGCTTGGTTATGGGCTAGGGGTTCTTGTGGACTTGGTACATGGCCAAATCATCTTTTATGTTGTTAATACTTAGTGACTTTCCTTAAAAGTACTTGAATCATGGTCCAAGCTAGGCTTGGACTTTTAGGGTGTTATAATATCTCCCCTTGGGGTCATTCGTCCCTAAATAGAAATTGACTGATCTAAAAGGTTAGGGGAGAACAGCTGTAATTCCTATATTTTCTTTACCACTTCTACTGATATTATAGATACCCTTCTACATATCTATACCTGAAAATCCTACACTGAGTTTCTAAGATTTGAGCACACGATAATGGATCAGTAATTTAACATAGGTTTATTCGGACTCACAGATACAAGTTATGATATGGGAATAGCTAGGTGACATAAAAAAGAAAGAATTAATTAAGGGAAACTATTACCTCAAGCTGGGTCTGTGCTCGAAGGGAAAAAATGGGGGTACTTGGGCATCATGCCTGCCTCTACTTTCCAAGTAGCTCCCTCAACTAATTAATTTTGCCAATGAACCTTCACAGAAATAACTTCCTTATTTCTCAACCTTTAAACCTGACGGTCAAGGATTTCCACAAGAACCACTTCATAGAAAAGGCAATCTTTCACGCCAACCCTTTCCAAGGGCATAACTGATACAGGATCACCAATGAACTTCTTCAACAAGAAAACATAAAAAATTGGACACACTGATGCTAAACCCACCGGCAGATCTAACTTACAAGCCACCTTGCCAAAACAACCTACAATATCATTAGGACTAATAAAGTAGGGACTAAGCTTTTTTTTATTCTCTAACCTTTTCACACCTTTTTATAGCCAAAACTTTTAAGTAGACAAAATCATCTACGACAAACTCAAGCTACCTTTTCCTCATATTTATATAGGATTCCTAATGACTTTGAGTTTCTCTCAACCTCTCTGTAATTATCTAAACTTTCTCCATAGCCTCATGGACCAAGTCTAGTCCTATAAATGTGGCTTCACCAATGTCGAACCAACCAATCTGAGACTACACCTCTTTCTATAAAGTACCTCAAATAGGGCAATTAAAATAGTATAATGATAACTGTTAGTATACACAAACTCGATCAAAGGTCTATGATCATCCCAACTACCCTTGAAATCAATCACATATGCTCTCAACTTATACTCTAAGGTCTGAATGGTCCTGTCTGTCTAACTATCTGTCTGTGAGTGAAAGGTTGTATTGAGATGAACTTGGGTATCAAGACCCTTATGTAAATCCTTCTAAAATCAAAAGGTAAACTGAGTACCTCTATTCACCAACTCTTTTAGGTAGAGTTTGGCATAGTCCTCGGTTAAATCTGAAGTGTTAAATGCCATAAATAGGCTGACTTAATCATTCTACCCATAATAACCCAAATAGAATCATATCGTTGATGAGTACGAGTCAACCCTGTAACTAAGTCCTTGTTCACTACCTCCCACATCTAAGTAGGAATACTAATGTCCTAAAGCATACCACTAGGTCTTTGGTGATCAACCTTAACTTGCTGGCAATTAAGGCACTTAGCCACAAATTCTGTGGTATCTTTCTTCATACCATTCCCCTAATAGACTTCCCGTAAATCACGATACATCTTACTGGCTCCTTGGTGGATAGAATATCGAGAACCATGAGCCTCCACTAGCATCCCCTATCTTAATTCACCTACATTTGAAATAAGAAGTTGGCCTTGATAATAAAAAGCACCATCTACCCCTTTAGATAAAACCTCAACCTTCTGACTCTAGACTCCTGCTTTTAATTTAAGCGATATAGGATCAATATCTTGCTTTTCCTTAACCTTGGCTACTAATGAGGATTCCAAACCATTCTGAACCTAGATAGTCAACCAACCGAAATCCTAATCCAGCTAACCTTTGAACCTCACCAGCTCGTTCTTTATCCTCACTCTATATGAGCAACACTCTCCATGAAAAATTTACTAAAAGCATCGGCCACTCACTGGCTTTTCTTGAATGGTACAAGACACCCATATCATAATCTTTTAGCAACTTTAGCCATCTTCTCTGATGCAGATTTAAATCCTTCTGGATGAAAACATACTAAAGACTCTTGTGATTAGTGAACATATCAACATGAAGCCCATAGAGGTAGTGCCTTCAAACCTTTAAGGCAAAAACCACTACTGCCAATGCTAGATCATGATTCGGATAATTATTCTCATGAGGCTTAAGCTGCCTAGAGGCATATGCTACAACTTTGCTCTACTGTATCAACAGACAACCAAGACCAACTCTACAAATAACATAATAAACCACAAAATGATTTAAGCCCTCGAGTAGAGCTAAAACTTAAGTGGTAGTGAGTCGAGTCTTCAACTCCTGAAAACTCTACTTGCAAGAATCAAACCACTGGTAATTGACTTTTTCTGAGTCAAACTAGACATGAGATAAGCAAAAGAGGAAAATCCCTAATAAATCATCTATAGTAACCTACTAAACCCAAGAAACTCTTGATATCTACTGGAAAGATGGGTCTAAGTCAATTTCTTACTTTGGTGTTTTGATGATCAACTCAAATGCCTTCACCGAAGACAAAATAACCAAGGAATGTCATTGATTTCAACCAGAATTTGAACATAAAGAATTTTCCAAATCGATGGAGATTTGAGAGTTTGTAAGACAATCCTCAGACAATTTGCGCATTCATCCTCACCCCGAGAATAAATGAGGATGTTATCTATGAAAACTATAACAAACATGTCCAAATACTTGTCATGAGACAAACCCGAGCCCGGTCGTGATAGGTAATCTAAAGCCCACCATGGACCAAAGACAACCCCCTTATCCTTACCTCTGAACACAATAATCATAATAAAACACAAGTCAATCAAGATAATGATAAGAAGATAAGAGAGTCAAATGAAAGATCTAAGAATCAAAAACAACAAACCAACCCACACTTGTCAAACAAAAGCCTCTAAAACCAGAATACCAACTGTGTTGGGACACGCCCCGACTATGATAAAAGAAATCTAATGTACTAGGATAATAAAGAAAGAAGTTAAATGACAGGTCCATCTGAAGTATGGAAGCTCACCACTTCATAAAAACTCAATAGATGCACCACACCACCTAATGTTGCACATAAGCAACAAAAAGCCCTCAGACCCTACATCATTAAATAATACAGAATCTAGGAATAGTTAGTAGGGAGAGCACTGGCATGTAACTCCGAGAAAGTGATAAAATAATGTCATTTACAAAAACTAGTCAAAAACCACATGTACAATATTTACATACATATATATAAGATGTCGGGATAGGAAAAAGGGTCATGAATATGTGAGTTTAAAGATTTAACCTGAACTATATAGCTCGATCCATCCTAAAGGCATCCAATGTGTGTTAGCTACACGAACTAAGGAAAAACTGTGAAAACGCAAAAGACATCAAGGTCATAGCCCTCCCAAAATATATATAAAGTGTGCTCCAAGCACACAATCATATGAATCCCCAACGCTGGGAAATGTGGTTTCCAATGTTGATCCCCACAAGATACACACCTTCATAGTGAGCTACATAATTCTTTTTAAACCCAGATTTTAAAAAATTACCTATATTAGTCATTAACCAATGAGTCATTCATTAAGGCATTTACCACTTGGTATTGTCACACTAATTATGCTTGCAAGCTTATATAATTATTCCAAACAAATCCATATAATCTAATTGACTCCCAAGCTCCAATTTTAAATCTAATACATGGCCACCAAGGCCATCCAAAATCCATTATTTTTCATTAGTCCTTTAATGCAATAAAATGGGTTCAATAGATAAGTTAAATCATGTAATTATCTATATTCAAAACCAAGTTTACAAATTAGGTTAAGGTTAATGCCATTATCAAGCTAAAATTCTATCAATTTTGGGGAAACCCATATTCCCCATTCCAACCATTTAAACTATGCACAAATTCAGTCCCAAAAAATCAATTTAAAGCAAGAATAATCATTTTAAAACATGGGACAAGTAGTTCAATCAGTAACAACCAAAACCCCTTAACTCAATTTCAAAACCCACAATTTAAATCACATGAATATCCAATCAACTAATTTCATAAAGTATAACTACAAGTTAGGAATGAGCAAAAAGCCTGAAATACACAAGGAATTGAAAACAATTCAAAGTTTGGAGCCTGGAGTAGAGATTTCTTGAAAACCATTGAGTTTTCTAAGGTTTTGAGTTTAAGAGAGAATGAATGGTGTTTTGATTTTTTAAAATTGAAACGGAAGGGTTATTTTATGTTATAAGGTCGTTCAAGGGGTAAAAGGACCAAAATCCCCTCACCCCAAATGAATAAAATAAAAACTGGATGAAACTAAAATAGCAAAATGGCATGCCGCTATCTCGAAGGGTAGCCTCCATGCCACACCCTTATCGCGGAAGCTCACTTCCTCGGAGTTCTAAAATAGCTCCGAACCCTAACTAAAAATTTCAAAACTTTCCCAAAACACCCTTTTAATATCCTTAAACATAATTCAAGTCAGAAAATTGACATTACACACACAGGAGGGTCAAAAATATCATCATTAAAATTTTACAGGGTCTCACATTATCCCTTCTTAGGATCATTCATCCTCGAATGATGAGTTAGGATACTTTTAGCACAAGAATAGGAAGAATGCATTAGAATCTAAGGAAAAATTCTAAAAGCAACAAGAGGGAAATGAAACTTATATCTTAAGAACTTTCATCCAACCTAGGGAACAAGAACGGGTTCTTGGGTTTCATATCTTCTTTAGTTTCTATGTAGCTTCTTCCACCTTTTGGATTCGCCGAAAAACCTTCACTGAAGCTACATACCTAGACCTCAATCTAGGAACTTGCCTATCCAATATCTCAACTAGGACTTTCTCATAAGATAAAGAATTTGACACACCAATCTTCTCAACTGCACTATCAAAGAAGGATCACCCACACACTTTTTCATCATAGATGCATGGAAAATAGGATGAATCAAAGCCAAACTCGTAGGCAATTCTAACTCATAAGAGACATTCCCAATTTTCCTCACAATATGACACAGACCAACATAACGAGGACTGAACTTCTCTTTCTTCCTAAATCTCATGACTCCTTTCATAGGAGAAAACTTTAAGAACACCTTATCACTAACCTCAAACTCTAATTCTCTTCCCTCATATCCCTTATAAAACTTTTGGCAACTCTGAGCAGTCTTAAGTCTTTCTCTAATCACCATCATCTTCTCTATGGCTTAGTGAACCAAGTCAGGACCAAACAACCTAGTATCCCCTACCTCAAACCACCCAATAAGAGACTTACACTTTCTACCATAAAGAGCCTCAAAAGAAGCCATTTGGATACAAGAATAATAATTGTTGTTATAGGAAAACTCAATAAGAGGCAAATGGACAACCCAACTATATTTAAAATCAATCGCATATGCCCTTATCATATCCTCTAAAGTCTCAATAGTCCATTTCACTTGTCCATCTATTTGAGGGTGGAAAATGGTGCTAAGTTTACCTGCCTACCCAAACCTTTCTGAAATAAATTGTAGAAGTGAAAGAAGAATTACGTACCTTGTTCTGAAATTATGGACACTGGCACCTCATGAAACTTCACAATCTCCTGAATGGACAACTTAGTATAATCCTTTCCTGAGTAGTTAGTCCTCACGGGAAAACTATAAGAAAACTTAGTCATCCTATCCACAATGACCCAAATATAATCATACTAATTTCTAGACCATGAAAGACCTGTAATAAAGTCCATATTAATTATTCCCACTTCCACATAGGCAACTCTATCTCTTGATACATGTCACTAGGCCCCAAATGCACAACCTTGACTTACTAACAATCCATACATTTAGCCACAAAGTTTGCCACATCCCTATTTATATTATTCTACCAATTAGATTTATTTCAAGCCATGATACATTTTAGTTGAACCCGAATGAACTGTATATCATAACTCATGAGACTCAATCAAAATCCTTTCCCATAGTCCATCAATATCATGAACACACACCTTCCTTGATATCTTAAGATGCCATCTCCCCCAATTTCGAAAGCCATAACCTTTTTGACCCATATCATTCTTAATCTGCATAAGTATAGGATCCATTACCCTATTTATCCTTTACCTCAACACAAAGAGATGATTTAACCACTTTCTGAATAATTATTTGTCCATCCTCAAAGTTCAAAAGATGAACTTCTAAGTTAGCTAGCCTGTGAATAGACTTCACCAATCATCCTTTTCTCCTCATCAACATGAGACAAGCTCTTTATAGAGAACCTTCTAAGAGCATCAGCAATAACATTAGCTTTACATGGATGGTAATGAAGGCTTATGTCATAATCCTTAATTAATTTAAGCCACCACCTCTTCCTAAGATTCAATTTCTTCTACGTAAAAACATACTAAAAGCTCTTATGATCTGAATAAATATCTGCATACACCCCATACAAATAATGGTGCCATATTTTCAAAGTAAACACTACAGTTGCTAACTCTAGGTCATGATTCTGGTAATTCCTCTTATGAACCTTAAGTTGCCTAGAAAAATAAGCCACAACCTTATTATGTTGCATTAGAACACAACCAAGTCATACACGAGATACATCACAATTCACAATAAAACCATCCGTACCCTTAGGCAGAGTCAAAACAAGTGTAAAAGTCAAATTATCCTTAAACTTCTCAAAACTTCCTTCACAAGCATCGAACCATAAAAACTAAACCTTCTTTTGAGTTAACGTCGTCAGCAGAGCAGCAATAGATGAGAAACTCTCCACAAACCTCCTATAATACTCGGCCAAACCTAAGAAACTTCTAATGTCGATTAGAGTCGTGGGTCTAGGCCATTTTTAACTACCTTAACTTTCTGCGAATCCACCTTGATCCCTTCACTAGAAACAAAATGCTCGAGAAAAGCACAGCACTCAGCCAAAATTCACACTTAGAAAATTTCACATACCATTTTTGGTCCTTAAAAGTCTACAACACAATTCGGAGGTGATTGGCATGATCCTTCTCACTCTTAGAGTACACCAAGATGTCATCGATGAAGACTATAACAAGAAAATCTAGAAACTGACTGAACACCCGATTCATAAGATCCATGAAAGCAACCGAAGCATTAGTCTACCCAAATGACATAACCAAAAATTTGTAATGGTCATATCAGGTTTGAAAACCAGTCTTGGGAATTTCAACCTCCCTAATCTTTAAGTGATGGCAGCCCAAATAGAGTTTAATCTCAGAGAAATATCTAGCACCCTAAAGTTGATTGAAAAGGTCATCAATCCTAGGAAGAGGGTACTTATTCTTCACTATAACCTTATTCAACTGACGATAGTCTATACACATCCGAAGAGACCTATCTTTCTTTAGCACAAGAAGTATAAGAGCACCCCGTGGAGAAACACTAGGATAAACAAAGCCCTTATCAAAAAGATCCTTCAACTACGCCTTAAGTTCCTTTAGTTTGGTCGGAGCCATTTTATAAGGAGAAATGGAAATGGGATGGGTATCCGACAGAAGATCAATCACAAAATTATTTCCCTATTGAGAGAAATACCAAGAAGATAATTGGGAAAAACTTCAAAAGATTTATCAACCACAGGGATGGATTGCAAAAAGGGACCCTCAAAGTTGGAATCCTTAACCCAAACTAAATGGTATATACATCCTTTAGAAATCATTTTTTAGCTCTAAGATATGAGATAAACCTCCCTTTGGGTAGTAAGGAACTCCTTCCGATTCAATCACCGATTCATTGGGAAAAAAACTAACATTTCAGGTCCTACAATCCAGAGAGGCATAGCATAAATAGAGTAATCCATCCCTAAGATTACATCAAAATCCACCACATCAAGTTTTATCAAATCCACCAATGTCTAATTAAGAAAGATATACACCACACATGGGAGTAGAAACAGAAAAGGGGCCAAAAATATTTTCGAGACCAAAACCAAAGCGTATAGCCATATAAGGAATCACATAAGACAGGGTAGAACCTAGATCAAGCAAATAATAAACATCATAGGAAAAGAGTCGTAGCATACCAGTGACTACATCGAGGGATGCTTAAGATTCCAGATGAGTAGAAAGAGCATAGAGATGATTTCGGCCACTGACAGTACCCGATTGGCACCCTCCAATGTAGGAGTTGAATAAATGGCAATCGAGACCTTATTAGCTCCAGTGGAAACTCTGGTCGAAGGATAATCTTATTACATATGACCAATCTGACCATAATTATAGCATCGATTTCTCTCCTCCTCACAATATCCATAGTGAATCTTCCCACAAGAACGGCAAGGAGGAAAAGTTGCTCCACTAGCTTGAGACTAGGTACCCTATGACTTAAGACCACTACTATCCTGAAAACAATAATCAATCGAAGGCTTAGAATAAGGAGCACTAGCTGTGGAATAAGAACTTCCCCAATTTTTCTTCTTAGTCCATTGCCTACTATCTCTACCAATATTCTACTGATTTACACCCTACTTTGAATATCTAAACTTCTTGTTCTACCTCTCTCCCATCTCTGCCTACTTTTTTAACTCATTCTCTACCTGTTGCATATAAACCACCAGCCTAAATTGTCCATATTATTATTCAACATAGAAGCCTTACACTCTAGCACCAAATCAAGGGACAAACTAAAAGAAAACTTCCTTATTTGGGACTTCATATTAAAAACTAACTCCTAAGAATAATGAGCTAACTACTGAAATTTCATAGAATACTCCTCAACACTCATATTACCTTACTTCAAGTTCACAAACTCTTCAGCCTTATCTTTCTTCAATTATTAAAGAAAGAAGTGAGCAAGAAAAGCACCTAAAAAGTTATCTCATACTGACCGTTTAACATCATCACCCCTCATTGATTCCCACTCCTCATTCCACTGGTAAGCCATATTTTTTAACTGATAAGCAGTAAAATCCATACCCTCAGAATCGGTATCATGTATAACCCTAAAAATCTTCTTCATCTCTCATCAATAAAAAATTGAGGATCCTTCTCGATCTTAGAGACTATAAAGGTTGAGAGGTTTAATCTCATAAATTGGCCAACCCAATAGACCTCAGATGAACTAGAAGTAAGACTAACATAATCTGACTGACAAGGCTAGGACACTACTAGTTGAGCAAGCATATGAACAAACTAGCAGAACTCCGCATTAGGGATATATCCCTAGAGTGACTGAGCATAAGTGTCACCAGTCTAGAAAGCTTAAGGAAGACTAGTAGGGACTGATGGAACCCCACATAGAGTAGTATAGACAGAAGTAAAGACCCAAGACCGGGTCTGTACTCCATAAATAAGGCGAGTTCACTCCACATTCTTCTCAGGTGGGATAGAGTTTCCAATAGAATTTCTACGACCTTCAAATCATCAGGGAGGTATGAATTAAAATACGAGTAAGCCTGGAGTTAAGAGAAGTCTCATAACACTAGACTTTATAGCCCAAAAATAAAACACAAGAAAGGAAAACACTTCTAAATATCTTGTGGCCTCCCCTTTATAAGTGTGGTACACTACACACCCATAAAAGGGACTCTACTCGATACGGCTATGTGGATACCCAATGACCCTAAAACATGTTCTAATACCAAACTTTTCATGACCCAAACCCGGGCTTATCCGTGATGAACAATCTCAAGCTCACCATGGACCAAAGGCAACCCCCTTAGCCTTACCTCATGAGCATAATAATCATAATAAAGTGGAAGCTAATTAAGATAGTGATAAAAATATAAGCAAGTCAAATAAAAGTTCTAAGAGTCAAAACCAACAATACAACCCATATTGGTCAACAAAAGCCAAAACTAGAATACCAACTATGTTAGGACATGCCCCGACTATGACAAAAGAAATCCAAAGTAATAGTATAATAAGAAAACCAGTAAAATGGCAGGGCCTTCTGAAGTATGAAAGCTCACCACTTCACAGCAACTCAACAAATGCACCACACCATCTAATGCTACATAAGAGCAATAAAAAATCCCTCGTACCCTACATCAACAAACTATGTAGCATCTAGGGTTAGTTAGTGGGTCGAGCACTAGCATGTAACTTGGGAAAGGTGATAAAATAATGCCATTTCTAGAAATCAGTCAAAAATCACATGCACAACTTTTGCATACATATATATAAGATGATGAGATAGAGACAAGGGTCATGAACATGAGAGTTTAAATATTTAACCTGAACTATGAAGCTTGATCCATCCTAAAGGCAATCATGGGCAATATGGGTCCAGCCTCCTCTACTAGAAGGGCCCCAGTGCATGTTAGCCGCATGAACTAAGGAAAAATTGTAGAAAGGCCAAAGACATCAAGTTCATAGCCCTACTAAAATATATATAAAGTGTTCACCAAGCATACGGTCACATAGACCCGTTGCGCTAGAAAACGTGGTTTCCAGTGTCGATCCCCCCGGGATCTATACCTTTTCAGTAAGCTACATAATTTTCTTTAAGCCCATATTAAAACAATATGCACATAACCAACTGTTAACCCAGGATTCATTCATTAAGGCATTTACCACTTGATATCGTCATACCAATTATGCTTTCAAGATTATATAATTATGACAAACCAATCCATATAACAAAATTGACTCCCAATCTTCAATTTTAAATCTAATCCACGGACACCAAGGCCATACAAAATTCATTATTTTTCATTAGTCCTTTAATGCAATGAAATGGGTTCAAAAGATAAGTTAAATCATGCAATTACCCATATTCAAAACCAAGTTTACAAAGTGGGTTGAGGTTAGCCATTATCAAGCCAAACTTTTATCAATTTGGGGAAACCCATATTTCCTACTCCAACCATTTAAACTATGCACCAATTCAGTCCCCAAAACATAAATAAAAGAATGAATGATCAATGTAAAGTATTGGACAAGTAATTTAATCAGTAATAATCAAAAACCCTTAAGCCAATTTCAAAGCCTACAATTTAAATCACGTGAATATCCAAAATATTAATATCATAAAGTAAAATTACAAGTTAGGGATGAGCAGCATGCCTAATTGAAGAGAATTCAAAGTTTGGAGTCTGGAGTAGTGATTTCTTGAAAAACCCTTAAGTTTTCTTAGATTTTGAGCTTAACAGAGAATGAATATGATGTTTTGATCTTTTAAAACTAAAAGGGAAGGGTTATTTTATGTTATAAGGTCGTGCAAGGGGTAATAAGACCAAAATCCCCTCACCCTAAGTGAATAAGATAATAATAGAATAAAATTAAAAAAATAGTGTGGTATGCCACTATCGCGAAGGGTAACCTCCGTGCCACACCCTTATCGCGGAGGCTCACTACCTCAAAGTTCAGAAATAGCCTTGAACCCCTTTTGAAAATTCTAAAAATTTCCAAAAACGCCATTTTAACATCCTTAAACATAATTCAAGTTAAAAATTAACATTTCGATGTGGGAGGGTCAAAAATAAAATTATCAAAAGTTTATTGGGTTTCACAGTATGCTTGAACACCCTTTTCATCAAGTCCATAAAAGTTGTAGGAGCATTTGTTAGTCTAAAAGACATAACAACAAATTCAAAGTGATCATAACAAGTCTGAGGCGGTATTTGGAATGTCAAGTTCTCTGACACTGAGCTAATAATAGCCTAATTTGAGGTCTATCTTAAAGAAGCAACTTGTACCCTGAAGTTTGTTGAACAAGTCATTAATCTTGGGGATGAGATACTTATTTTTCTGGTGTCCTTTTTCAACTAACGATAGTCAATGCACATTCAGATAAAATCATCTTTATCATGCATGAAAAGAACTGGAGTGCCCCATGAAGAGATGTTTGGATTGATAAAAACCCTTGTCTAGGAGGTCCTTCTACTGTTTCGTTAATTCTTTAAGGTTGGATCGAGCCATTTTGTAGGGTGAAATTGAAATAGGTTGGGTATTTAGAAAGAGATCTAATTCAGAGTCCAACTTTTTTTTCAAGAGGAACTCTGGGTACTTCTTTTGGAAATACTTTTAGAAATTCATTTACTTTGGATTTTAAATACTTAACCTAATGGTTGATACACCCTTTGGAGATCAACGTTCTAGCTTTAAGGTAAGAGACAAACTGGCCTATAGGTACTAAGGTACTACCCTTTCACTCTATTACTGGCTCATTTGGAAATTGAAATTAGACTACTCTATTTCTACATTCAACTAAGGCATAGCAAGAGTAGATCTAATCCATACCGAGAATGCCATCGAAATCTACCATGTCTAACTCTATAAGATCAACTGAAGGTAACTTTATGGGATATGGTAACTGGGCAATTTTTTTATATCTATTTATCTATGATTAAGTAACCAATTATAGTAGAGATTGTGAAAGGTTCTTCGAGGATTTCGGGACTGACATCAAAGTCTACTACTATATAGGGAGTTAGATAGAAAGTGTAACTCAAGGATATAATAATGAATAAACATAAGTATGGAAAGCAGGTAATGTAACGGTGACTATATTAAGAGAACCCTACTAATCTTGGTAAGTTTGAAGGATATAAAACATGTTCTAACGTTATCTGCCATCTGCACTAGATGAGGCACCCTGCTGAGTAGGGCGCCCTGTGAGAGTCACTAAAGAATTTTACTGGCATTATTGACGGGCATCCCTACCCTTCTAAAAAGCCAGTGTACATTCTCTAAGACTGTGACTTGTCTTGCCACACCCAAAGCACCTATCACTTCAGGCTATACACTCACCCTTATGGTTCCTGCCATATTTCTAGCATACTAGACGGGTATAACTATTGTCCATAATACCTTGAAACTTAGAGCTGGGTGTCCTATAATGATGATTTTACTTGTACTTGGCACTGAGGCACTAGCAAAATATGGGGCTAGAGCTGAGCATTTATGGTGGAATTGAGAACGATTCACTATCTAACTTTTGCTGAGAGAAATTAAAGCTACCTATTCTGGCCATCATATTCTCTCTTTCCTTCTTCTTAACTTTCTCTTCCTTTATCTACTGAGCATGAACCATTTATCTGGAGATATATATCTCCTTCACTAACATAGCAGTCGTACACTCCCAGACCACATCCTTTGAAACACTAGATATAAACTTGCTCATATGGGCCCTGGAATCAATAACTATAGCTGGAGCATACCTCACCATCAGTGTATATTTGAGAAAATACTCTTTCACACTATTCTAACCTGCTTTAAATTTATGAACTCATACACCTTAGCTTCCATTAAATCAAGCGGGAAGAACATGTCCATAAATACAGTGACAAACTCATCTTATTCTACTAGTTTTGCTTCTTACCCTACCTTTCTTCCACTATTTATCCTAGGAGTGAGCTACCCCTTACAGTTGATAGGAATCTAGGTCAGCACTTCTAGTTGGGATAACATACATAATCTTTGTAACTTTCTATATACTATCCACGAACTCTAATGGATCCGTCTCCGACTTAGACCCAAAGATTTCTAGGGGATTCATCCAAGTGAAGTCTCAAACTCTTACCACTTTGCATTCATTATTAGGTTGGTTGTTTCCATGATAGGATAGTTATTTTGGGCAGTGAAGGATTGGGCTAAAGGTATAAAAAAAATGGCTCAAAATTTGGCATGGGAGACTTGTTCATTAAGAGAAATTTCTAGAGCTGGTGGTGCTTGTTGATTCTCCACCCCGCTTTTATTTCCACTCCTCATTACATTTGTCCTCTATAGAGGCATATTTTTTAAATATGTCAAGAATGAGTTAGAATAAGGTTTTTATAGAGCTCACACTCTATCACATGATATGAGCATTAAGAAGGGAAACTTTCCCTCAAATATCTCATCGCCTCTCACTCAAACATGGTGCGCTTCACACACATAAATAAGACTCTATTAGATGTAACATTTAGAAACCCTAGGATACTTTAAATAGAGATATAGAGATAATACTAGGTTTTGTTATACCCTCTAGTCGTAACACGGTGCTTAGACACACAAGTGACTCCAAGCTAATCCATGGCCTTGCAAAACAATAAGAAACATAGATAATAGGAGATAAAATGACACTTATGTAAAATATAAACCTAAATAACATAATAAATATCCAAAGAAAGTCAAATCATCACTAAATCATCAGTAAATAAGTTTGAGATCAAAACCAAACATCTAACTATATATCTGAAAAGCCTCTACTAAGATGAGATGCTGGGATAGGCCCTCAATTAACTCTAACTGTTTGAGAATTGGGAAAGACAGACAAAATTAAATGAAAAGCTGACTTTGGTCTACATGAGGACTCACCAAAATTACTACTATTGATACAGGATGAGGTCGTCCTAAGCGTGATCAGGATGTTGAGTATCCAGAACTATATTATATGACAATATAGCACAAAAAAATATGTGATCGGTACTTTGAATATACCAAGTATGTGAGATAGAAAAATAACTGATATAAGCTGAACATGGACTATATGACATGATAACTAGTGCAAGAGCAAGTAATAAAAATATGTTGTAAATTGATCTGAATAACTGAAATACAAGGTCATGCAAGAATTAGAAATTTGAACTATAAACTGTTGACTCTGGGAGCTACTAATAATCGACATACCCCAATGTGATATAATTAGGGTCCAAGCTGTAACCCTATCAAGAAGGGTGTTCAGTACCTTGCCAAGGGTATAAACACTGACTGATGTGGATCCACTAAACTGGTGTCCAAAAATACTGAGTTGTTAATCCTAATTTGTGACCCTTTAGAACCTATGGTGGCACCATAGTTTTGGGACTTAGGCACTTCTACTAAAGGTCTTAGACTAACTGATGGATGCTCCTTTATCCCTGTGTCTGCTCGGTGCTAAGTACTGCTCCCAACTGAATGGCACTGATAATCTATTATTCTCACAGATGGTAATAATCTAATAACTGGAATTAATTTGTTCTCTAAAAGCATTCAAAAAAGTAAACTGGGGGAATATAAAATTCAACAGTATAATCATGAAATCCTAGGTCATGTGGTATTCATAACCCACTATCTCAGAAGAATGAAACTATTGTGTAAAATTTATAAACTGATCGAACTAAAAAAATTCAAAGACTTAAGTTCAAAAAGATTTCACAATATAACTATGGTTTGGGACATAATCAAATAATAACACTAAATTTTAGGTTAATACGAGATTCATGACTCAATGACACCAAAGGACTGAGATATCAATGAATTTACCAATATCTGTAAACCCTAAATTATGAGAGAGAACTAAACTGGAGATTTAGGTTAACTTTTGGACTCCATGGGTAAAAAGTAACCCATTGATAAAATATCACATACCTGGAGATGAGAACTCATAAGAATTCCTTAGAGTTGGATGCTTGAGGAAGGTGAACACCAACTGGCGTTGGAGAAAAGAAATTGCCTCTTTTTCTCTTCTAAAGTTAAGTGTCAGATAAAATCCTAAGTAATGAGAGAGTAGGGTCTCTCAGTCTAACTGGCGAATAATCCTTCATCCATATGTCTACTTGGTCCTAAGTGTTTTTCATGACTCAGACAAGGGTCTGGCTGTGACGAGTATCTCAAGTCCCACATGGATTGAAGATCACCCCCTGCACCTAACCAAACCAAACCCAACATCCCCTAAGGTCGAATGAATTCCGAACATATAACAAGACAACATGAAACAAATATAAGGAAATTTAAATCAAGTCTATAACCATCGACCGATGTCTGGCCAAATAATTGACTGACACCGCCTTATATCCACAGTAGTCCAAATAAATCCTTCTAAACAAATAACAAAAATCAAATATCAATGAATTATCGGGACATGCCCCCGACTATAGCCAAAACAAGTCTAAACAGTCTGAGACATAAGACTTAAGAGACCAAAATGTGAAATGAAGACTTCTAATGTATGAAAGCTCGCCACTTTAATGTCAACTCATGAGTTAATCCCTAATCCTATCGCTGAGCAAGAGAAGTAAGAGTATGGCCAATTTTTACATTACGTGGGGATATAGCATTCGAAGATGGTTAGCGGGATAAACCCTAGCATGTAACTTGGGGATAAGGATAACATAATGACATGATCATTTGTTCAAAATTATTCAAAACCAATAGGCATAATCAAATGCATAAACATATTCATATATATCACATGTCGGGGTAGGGAACAAGGTTTAACATGCACTTTAAAACTTTAACCTGGATCATGTAGACCAATGGTTAAAACATGTACGCATGGGCTATATGGGCCTTATATCTCACCCCCTGGTCGGGCTTCAGTACGTGTAGCTGTATGAACTAGAGAATAATCTCATATATAAGCACAAGGGACTCGAATCTCCCAATCATATACAATGGTGACTTAAGCACCTGGTCATGTGATGATTTATGGGAGACTCAAACCTCTCTGGTCACTTTAACCCCCGCATCAAAAAATATGGTTTCCAGTATCAGTCACTCGGACCTCCACTTTTACAACTCAGCAACACAACCCTTATTAAAGCCCCATTTAAAACAAGTATAACACATTCCCATTCATTGAACCATACTTCAAACTAAGGCATACATTCTTGGTATCATCATACCAGGTACACTTGCTAGGTAATAACAACATTCCAGAACAATTTCCATTAACTTGGGGAAAACAACTCCTTTTGTTCATTAATACAAGGTAGGGGAACACCGACTTCTGTTATTTATTAAATCAGACCATTATGTTTCAAATACCTTTTTATATCATGCAATAGTTCAAGACTACTTTAATTTTACAAATTTCCACCTTTTTCAAAATTAAAATCAATTTCACATTATGGGGATAGGGTTATATACACTTCAAAAGTCACAAGTTTGGGAAAATCACAATTCCCTAGTTCATTAACCATACCCAATCACCCACAAGTTCAAAACTATAATTAAATCATGAGAAATCATATGTAAACCATGAGAAACATCGTTCAATTCATAAACATTCAAAATCCTCAACCCTTGTTTCAAAACCAACATAAACATCTTATGAATAATACTTTAAGCACATACTTTTAACAAATTAACAATGTAGGAAGAGTAACTTGCCTTAAAAACTAAGAAATTTGGAGAGAAATCGACCCCTGAGCCCTTAGTTGACCAACTTAATGAAACCCTAGCTTGACTTGCTTGAGGAAATTTAGAAAGCCTTTTGGAGTGTTTGAGAAGTTGGTTGATTTTTCTCCGAGTGCTAATAATACCCTAAAGGAGTTATAAAACGTGGGTTTTAATATGGGTAAGAAGGGAAATGTCCAAAATTCCCTTAACTTAAAAATTGAAAAAGTGTCATCCTTTGACTATAGGTCAACCAGTGACTCATAGACACTCCTTACGACTCGTCACCATGAGTAGTAACCAAGACAGTCTCTAGGACCCCCACACACTATTGACCCTACGACTCAACTAGTACCACTCGTAATAGGAATTTATGACTCGTAGGGTCTAGTTGTAGTCAACATAGAACCCAATTGGGTAAACACTGGACATCCTACGATTTTCACACAACGACTCGTAATAAGTCCTTACAGATCATGGTAAGCCACTCATACTTAAAGCAGAACATAGCCACTTAATTTCATATTTGTTTATGATTCTATTCCAATGCTCATTATGGTTCTTTATGACTCGTGTCCCCAAGTCATACCCAAGACAGCAACTCAAGCACCATTCACTAGAAATCTTATGTAATACCCCACATGTTTCTAAGCTAGGAAGTGAATAAGTATTCCTATGTATGAAACCTATCCTATGATTCATACTTGAGTACAAGACTTATAATGAATATTCCAGTGATAGGATAGCTTATGATGTATTAAGCATGTTCATATGGGTCACTTAAGGTAATACAAGTTAAGAGTTATTAAATCCATCAAGTTTTAGTGTTCGATTTTGTAAGGGTCATCTTTGAACGAGTATAACTCAATGTTAATGTTGTATTTTGGATGATTTAGACCCACCAAATTGTACAAAATTGAATTACTTTCCAACGATACCAATTTCGCTTTAATCCAATACCCAAGCAAAAAGTTAAGCCCATTTTCATGAGAGACAGTAAGGATAGGCGATTGGTTAGGCGCCTCCCAACCCAACCATAGGCAATTGGTTAGGCACCAGCCAACCTAGCTTAGGCAATCACTTAGGCATGCCTAAGTCAGTTCCAGGTGCCAAAAACACTCTGTTTTGAGTTAATTTAAGGGTAATTAAGTCTTTTAACACTCCTTACACGTCCTTAAACTTAACCCTACAAAATATATAGCTTCTAAACATATTACAACACTATTATCATCCAAAGCTCATCATCCAAGAGAATTAAAAGAGAAAAACAACTAAGGTTGCGTAACTAAGCTTGAAGATTTGATTTCAAGGAAATTCCTTCGTCAATCATCAAGAATCTTCCTTCTAAGGTATGCGTGACTTGATTTACGGATACCTTTCATCCATAAAGCTCAAAAACCCTCTTTTTAATTATAAAGTATGATTTCTATATTGTTGGGTATTGATGATCATGTTGTTGATATTGGGTAATTCTCAAGATGGAATCTTTATATGTTTTTTTTGAATTTCATGATATCATATGAGTTGGAAACATGTAAATTTGGTTGTTCATGATGTATAATTTGATGATTTCACCTATGCTAAAGATGTGCATGTAAGGTGTTTGATAAAATACCTAAGAAACTAGAAATCATGCAATATAGCTAAATTGTGACTAAGTGAAGGATTCATGATATGCCCTTACGTTCCAATAACTTCTATGTTGATAATGTTCCTTATAAATGTTGTTAGAATACTCATGAACTATTCTTATGAGATTATGCTATGTTTACTTGCAAATCCTACTTATGAACAAGATATAGGATAACCATGCAATCCACATGAACTTCCATGCTATTGGTATGTGTTGCCAATATAATTATGCAATGAATATGGTATTAAGATTGTGCAAGTACTTCCATGTGATATGAAATCCTTTCCATGTAATACATTGTTTATAACCATGCTTAGTATGAGATCCCTACTTATGATATTATAAATTATGGACTCTACTCTTATGATCAAGTCAGTCATATGTGTCAGTTTTCTTCCATCGAGTCCTGGGGGTACTTGTACCCAAAAACTATAGCTGTGTGCCTAAAGCCATGTCATATTTCACGATATCCGAACTCAAGGTATGATACCATAGACTTTAGTCAGTCATGCGACTTAAGAAAACCTCATGATCTTAGTCAGTTGTTAGATATTAGTAACATTCCACCAGTCAACAGAATTCAGTAAGATTAAGTCATACACAGTCAGTAATTCATGTCTAGTCCCTCCAGATAGGAGTAGAGGTTAGCACCGAATGAACCCAAGGATGGGAACTCACCCTCCAGTTCAGGGTGTGATTCTTAGTAGTCATCCTTGTGTTCCAAAACTACGTAGCCAACGTAGGTTGAGACATCTTAACTCGTCATATTAGGGTTGATAAGGTGGCTTAACCCATCAGTTTAGGGTTCCCACCGTTCTCATTGAGTACCCGCCAGATAAAGGTCACTCACAGGCTTTCCTTACTCATGGCACGGTATTGGCACCCCTCCAGTCGGGGTAGAGATTGGACCCCAACTTAGCCATAACGTCATATATGAGGCATGTCGGTTAAACACTACTTCCCACAGTTTTAGTATTAATCTCAATAAAAGAACTCAGGGCGTTCTTCAGATTTCAGTATATACAGAACTATCAGATACAGTCGTCCATGTTATCAGTTTTAGTATCAATCATGACAGTTATCAGTAAACCATGTATTAGCTTACAGGTCATGCTATCACGTATTCATGGTCCCAGTTTCTATATATGTGTGTTTGTACTCCCACGTTCATATTAGTCAGTCAGTGTTGTTCATGCATGAAACCCTTTATGTTCAGCCTATCTTCCTCTTATACTCAGTACTCCAGTTGTACTGATGCATTTACTCTATGGTGATTTCTTTTTATGTTACACTATAGGTTCCGAGACATGAGCTCCAGCCCAGCAGTAGCGGTAGCATTCCAGTCGCAGAGACACAATGAGTCCTCATTGATTCGAGGACAATATGATTTGATTCATTTATTTATTTCTACAGTTTAGTTTTACAGAGTTAGTTGGAGACATATTTCTTCAACTCCTTATTCAGATAGTTTAGAGGCTTTTAGATTTATGTTCAGATTTACGTTCAGATTGAGTTGTTTTGGGTATTTTCACCCATATGATTGTATTTAGTTGAACCTTATGGCCTTACAGTTCTATGTATTCCGCATTGTTATATCATGATTTGCAGTATACAGGTACAAATATCAGTCATGGGTTAGCTTGTGGTCCCTTGGGGTCATGAGCACCGTGTAGCATTCCGGTTCAATGAATTAGGGTGTTACAAACTTGGAATTAGAGCCTAAGGTTCAATAAAGTCCTAGGAAGTCTGAAAGCAGGATCTAGTAGAGTCTTGTACATGGGTGTGTTTGCGCGTCATATTTATGTGCGGGAGGCTATAAGATATTTTAGGAATAGTCCCTTTTCTTCATTATTCATGTCATACTAGTGAGCATAATCACAAGTTAAACTCTCAGTCTAATCCATTCTTCTCTTATTCCAGACCATAGCCCCAAAGAGAAGAAACCAGCCAGCTCCTCAGCCCGAAGATCCTTTGGGAGAACATGTTTCCCATGCGGAGTTTAGAGCTGCATTTACCACACTTGCTCAGTCCATGGCTGCATAGAATGAACGGCCACCAGTCATTCCGACCAATCCAGTGGCCAATCCTAAAGCATCTAGGGTTCGGGACCTTACCCGGATGAACCCTCCATCTTTACATGGGTCTAAGTCTGATGAGACCCTCAGAAGTTCATTGACCAAGTCCAGAAGGTCATTGACATCATAGGTGTTACTTCTATTGAGAGTGCTGAGTTAGCCTCCTACCAGTTATAGAATGTTGCTTATGATTGGTACAAACAGTGAAAGTTTGAGAGTTAGAAGATACAGGCCCTATTGAGTGGGAGGAATTTGTCACAGCCTTCTTGGACAAATTCTTTCCCCAAGAGTTGAGGAAAGCCAAAGTTCTTGAGTTCATCAACCTCAGGCAGGGGAATATGACGGTTAGGGAGTATTCTCTCAGATTTACTCAGCTAGCCAGGTATGTTCCTCATGTGGTTACAGACAATAGAGCTAAGATGAGGAAGTTTATGTCAGGGGTAAATGATAGCACGGTAAATAAATGTAGGTCTACGATGCTGATCGGTGATATGACCTTAGCCAGACTCATGACCCATGCCCATCAAGTAGAAGAGCAGAAGTTTAAGACTAGGGAGAGGCAGAACGAGAGAGCAAGGTCAGGTAATTTTAACTTTGCTTACCCCAAGTCAGATGGAGGAAACCGTTCATAGTTTCGCTCCAAGTTAGCTATTCCATCTCCTTCCTTTGCCAGTGCTCCAGTGTCGAAGTTCAGAGATGGCAATAGAGACAAAGCACTAGGCTCTAAATCTCAGGGCAGTGTTAGCAGTGCCCGAACGAATCCCCTTTGTCAGACTTGTGGTAAGAACCATAAGGGCATTTGCAGAGCCGGTAGTGATGTCTATTTTGGTTGTGGCAAGCCAGGCCACAGGATTAGGGAGTGTCTGCAGTCAAGTCTTCAAGGTCAGCAAAATCATTCTATAGCTCAGTACAGTCTCCCGAACTAGCAGGGTGCCATTTCCAGTGCTACCAGTGGGCAACATCCAAACAGACTCTATGCTCTTCAGTCCTGGTAGTATCATAAAAATTCTCCTAATGTCGTTACTGGTACATTACAGATTTTCCATGTTCATGTTTACGCTTTGCTAGACCCAGGTCCATCTTTGTCTTTTGTTACTCCATACATAGCAGGTGATTTTAGAATCAGTCCCGAAGTCTTAGCAGAGCCCTTCTCAGTCTCTACCCCAGTGGGTAATCATAGCCCGGCGGGTATATAGGAACTACCCGGTTATGATATCTCAGAAATCCACGTTAGTAGATTTAGTAGAGTTAGAGATGACTGATTTTGATGTCATTCTTGGCATGGATTGGCTTCATTCCTTCTATGCCACAGTCGACTGTAGAAACAAGATAGTTCAGTTTTAGTTCCCAAATGAGCCCGTCCTAGAGTGGAAGGTAGCATTTCAGCGTTCAGGGGTCAACTTGTTTCCTACCTTCGGGCAAGGAAAATGATTTCTAAGGGGGGTGTGTATCATATAATGCATGTTAAAGATTCTAGTTCTAAATATCCCAGCCTCAAAATAGTCCCTATTGTTAATGAATACTCAGATGTCTTTCCCAAAGGTCTTCCAAGCATTCCTCCCAAAACTGAAATAGACTTTGGCATAGACCTTCTTCCGGATACTCAACCTATTTCTATTCCACCATACAGAATGGCACCAGCAGAACTCAAGGAACTGAAAAATCAGTTGAAGGATCTCTTAGATATGGGATTCATCAGACCTAGCATTTCCCCATGGGGTGCGCCAGTATTATTCGTGCACAAGAAAGACGGTTCTCTCGGGATGTGTATTAATTACCGTCAACTTAACAAGGTCACGATCAAGAACAGATATCCTT
This sequence comes from Capsicum annuum, assembly GCF_002878395.1. Lineage (NCBI taxonomy): Eukaryota > Viridiplantae > Streptophyta > Magnoliopsida > Solanales > Solanaceae > Capsicum > Capsicum annuum. The sequence goes on along the minus strand of NC_061115.1, from coordinate 100,359,533 downwards.
TTCCCAGGATTGAAGATCTATTCGACCAACTTCTAGGTGTTATTTACTTCTCTAAGATAGACCTAAGATCAGGCTATCATCAGCTCAGAGTTAGAGAATATGACATTTCAAAGACAGCTTTTCGTACTCGGTATGGTCACTTTGAATTTTTAGTCATGTCATTTGGTCTTACCAATGCCCCTACAGCTTTTATGGAATTGATGAACCGTGTGTTCAAGTAGCACTTGGACATGTTTGTCATAGTCTTCATAGATTATATTCTGGTCTATTCTCGAACAGAGCGTGATCATGTAGATCATCTCAGGATTGCTCTTCAGACTCTCAGGGATCACCAATTATTCGCTAAGTTCAGCAAGTGTGAGTTTTGGCTAAGATCAGTAGCATTCCATGGCCATATTATTTCCAATGATAAAATTAGAGTAGATCCTCAAAAAACTGAGGCAGTAAGAAACTGGCCCAGACCCGTATCTCCATCAGATATTAGGAGTTTCTTGGGTTTGGCTGGCTATTACAGATGGTTTGTCGAGGGATTTTCTTCTATTACATCTCCCATGTCCAGATTGACTCAGAAGAAGATTAAGTTTCAGTGGTCAGATTCATGTGAGAAGAGCTTTCAAGAGTTGAAGACTCGACTCACCTCCACTCCAATTCTAGCTATTCCAGATGGTTCAGACGGTTTTGTAGTCTATTGTGATGCATCCAGAGTGGGTTTAGGTTGTGTCCTTATGTAGCATGGTAAGGTCATAGCCTACGCCTCCAAACAGTTAAAGCCACATGAGAAGAATTATTCTACTCATGATCTTGAGTTAGTAGTGGTAGTTTTTGCCTTGAAAATTTGGTGGCATTATCTCTATGGAGTTCATGTAGATGTCTTCACAGACCATAAGAGCCTCCAGTATGTCTTTTCCCAAAAAGAGCTCAATCTTTGCCAGAGAAGGAGGTTAGAGCTCTTGAAGGATTATGACATGAGTGTTCTTTATTATCCGGACAAGGCCAATGTTGTGGCCGACGCTCTCAGTAGACTCTCCATGGGTAGTATTTCTCACATTGAGGATAGTAAGAAAAAGATGGCTCAGGAGATCCATCAGCTTGCTAGACTAGGCGTTCACTTAGTCGATTTTTCAGAGGGTGGTGTATGTATTCATAGTAGTTCAGAGTCATCTCTAGTTTTCGAGGAGAAAGAGAAACAAGACAGGGATCCTAGCCTCGTCAAGCTCAAAGGGTCAGTTTAGAATTAGAAAGTCGAGGTTTTCTCCCAAGGGAGAGATGGCGTTCTTCATTGTCAGGGTCATCTATGTGTTCCAGGTGTAGATGAATTGAGGCAGCAAATTCTTGCAGAAGCGCATGGTGCGCGATACTCTATTCATTCAGGGGCCACTAAGATATACCGCAACATGTGGGAGATCTATTAGCGAAGTGGGATTAAGAGAGATATTGCAGAGTTTATAGCTAAGTTCTCTACATATCAGCAGGTTAAGATAGAGCATTAGAAACCTAGTGGTTCCATGCAAGAGTTCACCATTCCTACTTGGAAGTGGGAAAAAGTTAACATGGACTTCGTGACGGGTTTGCCCAGAACTCGTCATCAGCATGATTCAGTCTGGGTCATTATAGATAGAATGACCAAGTCGGCTCATTTCCTTCCTATTTGTACTTCTTATTCCACTGAGGCGTATGCCAAAATCTATATCAGGGAGTTAGTCAAGTTACACGGTGTTCCACTATCTATCATCTCAGACAGAGGTACCCAGTTCACTTCTCACTTTTGCAAAGCATTCCAAAAAGGGCTCGGTACCCAAGTCCATCTCAGCACAGCATTTTATCCTCAGACAGATGGTCAAGCAGAGAGGACCATTTAGACTCTTGAAGATATACTAAGGGCGTGTGCAATTGACTTCAAGAGAAGTTGGTATGACCACTTGCCTTTGATTGAGTTTGTATACAACAATAGCTATCGTTCTAGTATTCAGATGGATTCATTCGAAGCTCTCTATGGTAGGAGATGTAGATCTCCGATTGGTTGGTTTGAAGTTAGTGAAGCCTCAATCATAGGTCCTTACTTAGTATTCGATGCCTTAGAGAAAGTTCAGTTGATCAAAGAGAGACTCTGGTCTGCTCAGTGCCGACAGAAGTCCTATGCAGATGTTCGTAGAAAGGATCTCGAGTTTGAGGTCAATGACTATGTCTATCTTAAGATCTCTGCCATGAAGGGAGTGAAGAGTTTCAGCAAGAAAGGGAAACTTAGTCCCCGATGTCGGTCCCTTTAGAATTCTTTGTCGCTTCAGCAAGTTAGCTTATGAGCTTGAGTTGCCTTCAAATCTAGCCTCCGTCTATCCAATCTTTCATGTCTCTTTGCTAAAGAAGTGCATAGGTGACCCAGCAGTTGTTGTCCCTATTCAGAGCATCGACATTCAGAACAGCCTCTCTTATGAAGAGATTCCAGTCAAAATCTTAGATTATCAGACTCGTAGATTGAGGAACAAAGAAGTCTCTCTAGTCAAGGTTCTTTGGCGAAATCAGTCTCATGAGGGAGCTACTTGGGAAGCAGAAGCAGATATGCAAACCAAGTATCCTCACCTCTTCCCCACCAATTCATATCAAGCATAAGGTAACAGTTCTCCTTAATATTATTTAGTTTCACATTTATGTTTCCATTATAAACTTGGTATCTACTAACCATTTCATACTCAGTCATGCATTCATGTGTCAGTTGTCCGTGCATCAGATATGCACGAGTTCAGTATGTTTAGCATGTCAGTCATGAGATCAAGTTTCAGTTCTTCATGTCTATTTCAGGTTCTATTGTCTTGTATACCTTCTCAGTAAATTCTCATTCGAGGACGAATATTCCTAAGGGGGAGATATTGTAATACCCCGCATGTTTCTAAGCTAGGAAGTGAATAAGTATTCCTACGTATGAAATCTCATATCCTATGATTCATACTTGAGTACATGACTTACAATGAATATCCTAGTGATAGGATAGCTTATTATGCAGTAAGCATATTCATATGGGTCACTTAAGGTAATACAAGCTTAGAGTTTTTGAATCCATCAAGTTTTAGTGTTTGATTTTGTAAGGGTCATCATTGAATGAGTATAACACAATGTTAATGTAGTATTTTTGCCGATTTAGACCTACCAAATTGTAGAGAATCGAATTAGCTTTCCAACAATATCAATTTTGCCTTAATCCAATACCCGAGCAAAAAGTTATGGCCATTTTCGTGAGAGACAGTAAGGATAGGCGATTGGTTAGGCGCCGCCCAACCCAAGCATAGGCGATTGGTTAGGCGCCACCCAACCTAGCATACGCAATCACTTGGATGCCACCTAAGTCAGCTCCAGGTGCCAAAACCACTCTGTTTTGAGTTATTTTAAGGGTAATTAAGTCTTTTAACACTTCTTACACGTCCCTAAACTTAACCCTACAAAATATATAGATTCTAAACATATTACAACCCTATTATCATCTCAAAGCTCATCATCCAAGTGCACTAAAAGAGAAAAACAAATAGGGTTGCGTCACTAAGCTTGAAGATCCGATTTCAAGAAAATTTCTCCATCAATCATCAAGAATCTTCCTTCTAAGGTATGCGTGAGTTGATTTATGGATCTCTTTCATCCATAAAGCTTAAAAACCCTATTTTTCATTATAAAGTATGATTTCTATAATTTTGGGTATTGATGATCATGTTGTTGATATTGGGTGATTCCCAAGATAGAATCTTTATATGTTTTTTTTGAATTTCATGATATTCATATGAGTTGGAAACATGTAAATTTGGTTGTTCATGATGTATAATTTGATGATTTCACCTATGCTTAAGATGTGAATGTAAGGTATTTGATAAAATGCCTAAGAAACTAGAAATCATGCAATATAGCTAAATTGTGACTAAGTGAAGGATTCATGATATGCCCTTACATTCCAATGACTTTTATGTTGATAATGTGCCTTGTAAATGTTGTTGGAATACTCATGAACTATTCTTATGAGATTATGCTATGTTTACTTGCAAATCCTACTTATGAACAAGATGTAGGATAACCGTGCAATCCACATGAACTTCCATGCTATTGGTATGTGTTGCCAATATGATTATGCAATGAACATGATATTAAGATTGTGTAAGTACTTCCATGTGATATGAAATCCTTTCCATGTAATACATTGTTGATAACCATGCTTAGTATGAGATCCCTACTTATGATATTATAAATTATGGACTCTACTCTTATGATCAAGTCAGTCATGTGTGTTAGTTTCCTTCCATCGAGTCCTGGGGGTACTTGTACCTGAAAACTATAGCTGTGTGCCTAGAGCCATGTCATGTTTCACGATATCCGAACTCAAGGTATGATTCCATAGACTTAAGTCAGTCATGTGACTTAGGAAAACCTCATGATCTTAGTCAGTTGTCAAATATCAGTAACATTCCACCAGTCAACGGAATTCTGTAAGATTAAGTCATACACAGTCAGTTATTTATGTCCAGTCCCTCTAGATGGGAGTAGAGGTTAGCACCGAGTGAACCCAAGGATTGGAACTCACCCGCCAGTTCAGGGTGTGATTCTTAGTAGTCATCCTTGTGTTCCAAAACTACGTAGCCAGCGTAGGTTGAGACATCTTAACTCGTCATATTAGGGTTGATAAGGTGGCTTAACCCATCAGTTTAGGGTTCTCACCGTTCTCATTGAGTACCCGCCAGATAAGGGTCACTCACAGGCTTTCCTTACTCATGGCACAGTATTGGCACCCCTCCAGTCGGGGTAGAGATTGGACCCCAACTTAGCCATAACGTCATATATGAGGCATGTCGGTTAAACACTACTTCCCACAGTTTTAGTATTAATCTCAATAAAAGAACTCAGGGCGTTCTTCAGATTTCAGTATATACAGAACTATCAGATACAGTCGTCCATGTTATCAGTTTTAGTATCAATCATGACAGTTATCAGTAAACCATGTATTAGCTTACAGGTCATGCTGTCACGTATTCATGGTCCCAGTTTCTATATATGTGTGTTTGTACTCCCACGTTCATATTAGTCAGTCAGTGTTGTTCATGCATGAAACCCTTTATGTTCATACTACCTTCCTCGTATACGCAGTACTCCAGTTGTACTGACGCATTTTTTCTATGGTGCTTTCTTTTCATGTTACACCATAGGTTCCGAGACACGAGCTCCAGCCCAACAGTACGGTAGCATTCCAGTCGTAGAGACACAATGAGTCCTCATTGATTCGAGGACAATATTATTTGATTCATTTATTTATTTCTTCAGTTCAGTTTTACGGAGTTAGTTGGAGACATGTTCCTTCAACTCCTTAATCAGATAGTTTAGAGGCTTTCAGATTTAAGTTCAGATTTACGTTCAGATTGAGTTGTTTTGGGTATTTTCTCCCACATAATTGTATTCAGTTGAACCTTATGGCCTTACAGTTCTATGTATTCCGCATTATTATATCATGATTTGGAGTATACAGGTACAGATATCAGTCATGGGTTAGATTATGGTCCCTTGGAAACATGAGCACCATGTAGCATTCCAGTTCAGCGAATCGGAGTGTCCGTATGACTAGGGTCACCTCACCCTTCGTGACACCCGATAACTCGTCAGGTGAGTCGTTCCCAGGGTCGAAAGCTAAGAACTTAGAAAATTTTCAAGGTCTAAAAACACGAGGTATTACATACTCTCCCCATAGGATCATTCGTCCTCAAATGATAGAACAAGGCATTTATTAGCACGCTTTGACTCCACATACCACTGCTCTTACCTTTAACAGAGACAGAAAACAAAGATGCCAAGGAAATCACTTTTTTCTTTAACAAAGTTAGAAAATAAAGATGTTAAGGAATACACAGACCTTAAGCATGACTATTCGAAAGGGGAAACAAGAACGGATACTTGGACTTCATGTCCTCTTCGTCTTCCTACATAGCTTCCTCTATCTTTTGGTTCCTCCAAAGAACCTTTATTGAATCCTTGGTCTGCAACCAACAGACTTGCCAATCCACAATCTCAATCGAGACTTCCTCATAAAACAAGGAAACCAAAATACCCACCGCTTCCAAGGGAACCACCATCAAAGGATCGCCCAAGCACTTTCTCAACATCGAAACATGAAACATCAGATGAATGGAGATCAAACTAGAAGGCAACTCCAATTCATATGCAACATTACCAACCCTCTTCAACAACAAATACAGACCGACATAACGGGGACCGAGCTTTCCCATCTTACCAAACCGTATCACTCCCTTTATGGGAGACACCTTTAATAACACCTAGTCACCAATAGTGAACTTCAACTCCCTACACCTCACATTCGCGTAGGACTTTTGGTGCTTTGGGTGGCCTTAAGTCTATCCTGAGTCACTTTCACCTTCTCCATGGCTTGGTTAACCAAATCAAGAACAAACAACTTATTTTCACCAACCTCAAACCACCCAATAGAAGATCTACACCTCCTACCATATAAGGCCTCAAACGGAGCTATACCAATGCTAGAGTGATGACTGTTGTTGTAGGCAAATTCTATGAGAGGCAAGTGGTCAATCCAACTACCACCAAAATCGAACACACAAGCCCGAAGCATATCTTACAAGACCTGAATCGTCCTTTTCGTTTGTCAATTCACAGGTGAAGGCGGTACTAAGGGTCACCTTAGTCCCCAAACCTCATTGGAAGGACCTCCAAAAGTGAGATGAGAACTAAGTACCCCGATCAGATATAATAGATACTGGAGTACCATGCAACTTCACGATCTCCTCAATGAACAACTTGGCATAATCCTCAAAAGAAAAAGTAGTCCTCACTAGCAAGAAGTGAGCAGACTAAGTCATCCTATCCGCGATAACCCAAATCGAATCAAATCATTGGTGAGACCGCGGAAGGCGGATAATAAAATCCATATTAGTTATATCTTATTTCCACATCGGTAACTCAATTTCTTGAGTTAACCCATCGGGCCTCAAGCACTCTACCTTCACTTCCTGACACACTGTGCACTTAGCCATAAAATTTACCATATCTATTTCATATTATTCTACCAATAAATCTCTCTAAGATCATGATACATCTTCGTCGAACTAGGATGAGCAGTATAACGTGACTCATAAGCTTCAGCCAAAATTCTTCCTCGTAACCCATCAACATCGGGAAAACACAACCTGTCTTGGTACCTCAAGATTCCATCACCATCAATCTCGAAGACCATCACTTTTTGCCTACCTACCTAATTCTTGATTTGCATCAGAATAGGATCCACACTTGCTTCTCATTTACTTCAGCACCAAAAAAGGACCTCGTCAGCTCTTGAACAATCACACCACCATCCTCGGATCCAAGAGATGGACTTCTAGATTAGCCAAATGGTAAATATCCTTCACTAAATCCCACTTCTCCTCATCCATATGAGACAAGCTTCCTATGGACAACCTGCTAAGAGCATCAACAACTACATTAACTTTACCTGGATGATAGTGCAAACTCATGTCATAATTTTTTAGCAACTCAAGCAACCTCTTTTGGCTAAGAATCAATTCTTTTTGGGTGAACACGTATTGCAGGCTCTTATGATCAAATAAATATAAACATGGATCCCATAAAAATAATGTCCCTAGATATTTAATGTAAACACCATAGATAACAATTCCAAGTCATGGGTAGGATAATTTTTCTCATGAACTTTCAACTGCCTAGAAGCATAAGCAACCACCTTGCCATGTTGCATCAACACATAGCCCAATCCCCCCAGAAGGCATCATAATAGACAACAAACCATTACTGCCTTCAGGCAGAGTCAAGATCAGAGCCGAAGTCAACTTATCCTTCAGCTACTCGAAACTACCTTCATAAGCATCAGACCACAAGAACTTTACCTTCTTCTGAGTCAACTTAGTCAATGGGAAGCGATAGAAGAGAAACTCTCCACAAACCTTCTATAGTAGTCGGCTGAACCCTGAAGCTTATCAAAGAGATCATTAATTCTCGGAAGTGGATACTTATTCTTAATGGTTATTTTATTCAAATGGTGGTAATCAATACACATTCGAAGGGAACCATTCTTCTTGCACACGAAGAGAATTGGAGCACCCCACGAAGACACACTAGGGTAGATAAAACCCTTGTTAAGAATATCTTTCAACTGCTCTTTGAGTTTCATTAACTCAGTCGGGGCCATCCTATAAGGAAGGATAGAAATAGAATGAGTGTTTGGAAGAAGATCAATCCCAAAATCAGTTTCCCTATCGGGAGAAATACCAGGAAGATCATCAGGGAATACCTCAAAAAATTCAAAGACCACAGGGACAGTTTGTAAGGATGGATCCTTAGATATAAAATCCATAACATGTACTAAGTGATAGAGGCACCCTTTGGAAACTAATTTCCGAGATCTAAGATACGAATAAACCTTCCCTTAGGCACGAGGGAACTACCTTCACATTTAATTACCGACTCATTTGGGAAATGAAAACTGACGCTTTGGGTCTAAAAATCAAGAGACATGTAGCACGAATGCAACTAATCCATCACTAAATCATATCAAAGTCTATCATGTCAAACTCTATTAGATCCACAAAGGTCTCCCTACCATGAACTGACATCACACAACCCCTATAGACCCTTCTAGCCATAATGGAGTCACTCATCGAGGTGGACACAAAAAAAGATCTAGAATGCACTCAGAATCAAAGCCAAATTGAATAGCCACATAAGGGGTCACATAAGAGAGTGTAGCCCCAAGATCAAGTAGAAAATATACATTATGATAAAAGATTTTAAGCATACCAGTAACAACATTGAGAGATATCTCAGAATCCTAGTGAGTGACAAGAGCATACAGATGGTTCCGACTAGTGCAGGAGCCAGAGGTAGAAGTAGCACACTTTGGTACAGGAGTGGATGAAACAGCAACAGAAATCTTATTCGCCTTAGAAGCAACCTTAGATAGACAATCCCTCTACAGATGACCTGTCTAACCATATTTAAAGCACTTATTCCTCCTTTTCTCGCAAAAAGCACGATGCATCTGACCATAAAATCTATAAGGGGGATATAACGAAGCTGATTAAGCACAACTAGCCGACGAGTAGGATCCTGTTGCTCTAAACCTACTATTTTACTGAGAATGACAGTCACTCGACAGCTTCAAATAAAGAGCACTATTCTTAGAGTAGGAACCAGAGTCGCCCCATTTCTTCTTAGACCACTTCCCACTATCTCTACTACTCTACTGCTGACCTTAACCCTAATCTGAATAGCAAAACTTCTTACTCTGCCTTTTACTCATCTCCATATGTTTCTTATTTTCTTTTACCACTTGTTCCATATACACCACAAGTCTAGATATATCCATATCTTTATTCAACAAGGCAGCCTTGCTCTCCAAGATCAACTCACGGGGTAACCCAGAGGTAAACTTCCTCATTCTAGCCCTTATGGTAGACACCAATTCAGGAGCATAATGCTACAACTGATGAAACTTTAAGGCATACTTCATTACAAATATATTGCCTTGCTTTAAATTCACAAACTCCTCAGCCTTTGTTTCTCTCAACTCCTGAGGAAATAAGTGGTCAAGAAAGGCACTAGAGAAGTAATCCCATAAAGCAGACTCAGCATCATCTCCCTTAAATTGGTCCAACTCCTCATACCATCAGTATGCTACATCATTCAACTGATAAGCTGCGAACTCTACACCCTCCACATTAGTAGCATACATTACATAGGAGATCTTTTCAATCTTATTAATAAAGTTTTGAGGATCTTCCTCAACCTTTGAGCTAGTGAAAATAGGAGGACTCAACCTCATAAATTGGCCAACCCTAGTGACCTCAGATGATAGAGAAACAGAAGCAACACGCTCAGTTTGGGAGGCCACCAACTGGCTAAGCAAATGAATTGACTGGCAAAACTCAACATTAGATACATCAGCTTGAGGTACCTGAGGAAGATAAGGGAAACGGTAGAGCTCCCTCGGGGCAATTAGAAGAAGCAACCCTAGATCGGGTCTGAACTCCTGGATTATGACAAGCTCCATCCATATTGTCCTCAGACAGGATAAAAGAGTTATCGCGGGCATCAGATCTTTTGAGAGACATAATCTAAAAAGTAAACACACAGGAATTAGAGAAGATTCAAGACCTTAGACTCTAGAGCTTGAAATAAAATAACAAGAAAGGGAAATATTCCTAGATGCCTCATAGCCTCTCCCTTATAAGTTTGGCATGCTACACACCTATAACAAGACTCTACTTGATATGGCTTTGTTGGACACCCAATGACACCAAACCTGGTTCTAATACCATCCCTATCATGATTCGGACCATGGCCTAGCCAGGAAGGGTATCTCAAGTCCCACGTCGATCGAAGATCACCCCTTGCACCTAACCAAACCAAACCTAACATCCCCCAAGGTTGGATGAATTTCGAACATATAATAAGATAGCATGCCACAAACATAAGAAAATTCAAATTAAGTCAATAACTATCGCCCGACATTCAGCCAAACAATCGAATGACATCGCCCAATATCCACAGTAGTACAAACAAATCCTTATAAACAAAGAACAAAAACTAAAAATTAATTAAGTGTTGGGACATGCCCTCGACTATAGCCAAAACAAGAATAAACAGTCTGAGACATAAGAGACCAAAATGTGAAATGTAGACTTTCGATGTATGGAAGCTCATTACTTCAATATCAACTCACAAGGTGAGCTAAAATCCTAATCACTAAGCAGTAGAAGTATAAGTATGGTCAATTCCTACATCGTGTCGGGAAATAACATTCAAAGATGATTAACAGGGTGAATGCTAACATGTAACTCAGGATAAGGATAACATAATGACATGATCAATAGTTCAAAATTTTTCAAAACCAATACTCATAATCAAATGCATAAAATTATTTATATATATCACATACTGGGGTAGGGAACAAAGCTTAACATGTACTTTAAAATTATAGCCTGGATTGTGTAGCTTAATCATTATAACACATACCCGCGGGCTATATGGGCCCCTGCTCTCACCCCCTGGTCGGGCCCCAGTACGTGTAGATGCACAAACTAGAGAATAATCTCATATATATACATGGGGGACTCAAACCACCCAATCATATACTAAGGTGACTTAAGAACCCGATCATGTGATGATTTATGGGGGAATCAAACCTCCCTAATCAATAATAATAATAAGGGGAACTCGAACCTCCCTAGTCACTTTGACCCCCGCATCAGCAAATGCGGTGTACAGTAACGGTCACTCGGACCTTCACTTTCATGACTCAGTTATAAACCCTTATTAGATCCCCAATTAAAACAAGTATCACACATTCACATTCATTAAATCATATTCCACATTAAGGCATACATTGTCGGTATTTTCATACTAACTACACTTCCAAGGTAATAAATACACGCCAAAACAATTTCCAATAACTTGGGGAAAATAACTCCCTTTATTCATTAACACAAGGTGGGGGGACATTGATTCCCTTTGTTTATTAAATTAGAACATTGTGTTTTAAATACCTTTTTATATCATGCAATAGTTCAAAACTAGTTCAATTTTACAAATTCCCACATTCCTTATAATTAAAATCAATTTCACATTGTGGGGTTAGGGTCATAACCACTTCAAATGTCACAAATTAAGGAAAATCACAATTCCATAGTTGATTTACAATACCCATGCACCCACAAGTTCAAAACCATAATAAAAGCATGGGAAATCATATGTAAACCATGAGAAACATCGTTCAATTCATAAACATTCAAAATCCTCAACCCTTGCTTCAAAACCAACATAAACATGTTATGAACAACACTTTAAACACGTGTTGTTACCAAATTAACAATAAGGAAAGAGTAAAATTCCTTAAACACCAAGTAATTTAGAGAGGAATCGACCCGTGAGCTCTTGTTGATCAACTTGATGAAACCCTAGCTAGACTTGTTTGAGGGAATTTTAAGAGCCTTATAGAGTGTTTGAGAAGTTACTTGATTTGTTTCTGAGTGCTAATGACACCCAAAAGGGGTTATAAGATGTGGGTTTAAAATTGGGTAAGGGGGAAAATATCCAGAATGTCTGTAACTTAAAAGTTGAAGAAGTGTCGCCCTCTGACTATGCGTCAACTAGTGACTCGTAGCCACTCCTTGTGACTCATCACCATGAGTCATAACTAAGACAGTCTCTAGTACCCCCACACACTGTTGAACCTATGACTCAACTGGTACCACTCATAATGGAACCCTATGACTCATAGGGTCCAGTCACAGCCAACACAGAACCTAATTGGGTAAACACTAGACATCCTGCGATTTGCACCTAACAACTTGTAAAAAATCCTTACGACTCATGGTGAGCCACTCGTTCTCAGAGCAGAACTTAGCCACTTAATTCTAATTTGGTTACGATTCTATTCCAATGAGTTGTTATGAGTCTTTACAATTCGTGCCCCCAAGTCATACCTAAGATAAAAACTCGTACCATTCACTAGACACCTTACAACTAGGGTCACCTGACCTGGTAAGACACCCTATGACTTATCAGGTGAGTCGTTGCCAGGGCAGAAAGCTCAGAACTCAGAAAATTTTCAAGGACCAAAAACCCGAGGCATTACAATACTAATCCCAACTGAATGACACTAATAATCTGTTATTCTCACAGATAGTAATAATTTAATAACTGAAACAAATATATTCTCTAAAAGCAATCAAAAAAGTAAACAGGGGGAATATAACATTCAATAGTATAAGTATAAAATCCTAGGTCATGGAGTGTTCATAACCCACCTACTCTAAAGAATACAACTACTGTGTCAAATTTACAAACTGATCGAATTAACAGAATTCAATGACTCAAGTTCCAAAGGATTTCACCATATAACTATGGCTTAGGACATAATCAAATAATAACACTAAATTTTAGGCAAAGATGCGATTCATAATTTAATGACACCAAAGCATTGAGATTTCATAATTTAATGACACCAAAGCATTGAGATATCAATAAAGTTACAAATATTCGTAAACCCTAAATAGTGAGAAAGAACTAAACTGGAGAGTTAGGTTAACTTTGGGACCCCATGGGTGAAAAAAACCCAGTCACAACCCGAACTAGGGCCTCGACGTAATGGGCATTCCAAGTCCAACCAGGATTGGGGACCGCCTCCTTAACCCTACCCAACCGTCTATTACAGCCTTAAATGAGCTGAATTTTGACCATATAACAGGATAGCACTATTAATCAATCAAGACTTTGGGATAGGACCACGACCATGACCGACCTAACCGAGTTTAACCATACCAAACCCAACTATCCATGCCATACTAAAGAGAATATCAAAACATAATATAATAATCAATTCCAAAATGTAATATGATGGAACAGTATGAAATTATGTCCGATGATGCCAGCCTCCTAGCTTACTCTAATGCCAAGGCCAACAGTAATACCTATCCCACCCATACCAACCCACAGAAGTACCATAAAGCCTCTATCCAAAAGAATACAATTAACTGGTTATGACATGCGCCCAACCATAGCCAAAACCAATGTCCAAAATGAAAACAAAATGTCTAAGAGTATTTATATCATGAAATGGAGCCTTCCAAAAAGATGGAAGCTCACCACTTTAATACAAATATTGTCCCTAAGTTAATCACTATGTAGGAGGAGTCTAACAACCGGTTTCTGCATAGCGTGGGTATACAGTTGCCAGTAGACAGGTAAGCGAGTAACCTCTAGCATGTATCTCAAGATAAGCATAAAGAAATGTCATTTAAACAACCAAGTAAAACCATCCATTATCCATATAACCATACATTTATATATAAGTGCTGGAAAAGGGAATCTGTGTTTAGCATGCATTTAAAACCTTTTACTTGGACTGTGTAACCTTGTCGTTTAATAATACCTATGGGCTGTAAGGGTTTAACTCCTCCTACAGAAAGAGTCCCAGTATATGTATCCGCACGACCAGGAAATATCCCATGGGATAACTAGTACATCCCTCCAATATAAAACATGACACTCGCACGTGGCCATCAAAGACCCCTCACATCGACAAATATGAGTTTTCGATTTTGGTTCCCTCAGAACTTTCACCTTCCACGGCTCAGTTACACATCCCACCATTAATGCCCAAATTATAACCATATCCAAACAAATCAAACTACCATTTATTAACCAAGGATATTTATTAGTGGTATCGTCATACAAACCATACTTGCAATTTTATTCCATAGCCAAACTATTTAGGTTAAAGGGACTCTCGAGTGCCCTTTTCATTTACCATATTAACCTCTTGGGAGACTTCTAGGTACTCTACAAGCAAAACCAACAAGCTTTTAACCTTTGTAAACCATTTAAACAATTTATAGTTTCATGCATAAGCTGAAAACAAGCAAGAGTTCCATTTAAAGAAGTTAATGTAATGAACATATCTTTATAAGCATTTTATCAAACACCTTGGGACATAATATAACTAAAACCAATTCGAAAGACCATTAAACCATTATCATGAAATCTAATTGCCCAAAACCACCATCAATGCATATAAAAGCACCGTTAAACCATAGGAAACCATAACCAAACCATTTACACCAAAATCCCCAATTATTAGTGGAAAACCATAACCCATACAATATTAAAACCATGAAAACAACCATAAAATTCATGCCTATTTTAGAAATAGTAAGTAGGGAAGAGACACATGCCTTAAACCAAGAAAGATGATGGAAGAAAATCACCAAAGCAAGCCCCGAAGCAATCCCTAAGTTGAAACCCTAGCTCTCTTTCCCTAAAAGCTCTTGAGAGAATTGTTGAATGTTTAGAAATAGTTTTTAATGTGTTATTAAATAGAATAATAGGGTAAATAACCTTCTAAGTGTATTAGAAGTCATGGGTCACAGTTAGAGTAAGTAGAGAAATATCCAGAATACCCCACACTTAAGTCCCTTAAAAACCCGTCATAAAGATATGACTGACCCTCTTACGAGTCATACCCTTCCTTATGATTGGTTCCCACCAGTCGTACCCAGGCCTTAACCTTGGATCAGACACTGTCCAGTATACAAATCATCCAACCATGTTGTAACCTCAGCATACGATCCGTACCCATGATCTGTATCCCTGGTAAAATGAATTACCAAGAGGATCAAACACTTCCCACCATACAAGTCCCTGATATGACTCGAATCCAACCCTTACGACTCTTACCCTTAAGTCATGACCATTCCAGTGATCAAAACCATCCCACCAAATAACACTGGTCAGCTTATGATAAGACCATACCACTCGTACCCCAGTATACAGCTTGTATCCATAAGTTGTATTGGGTTCGAAGAACGGTTTTCAAGGAAAAATTTCTAAGGCCAAAACTTAGGATGTAACATTCTCCCCCACTAGGAACATTAGTCCCCGAATGACGGACAAGATAAAGGTAACCACACATAGAGTCATTTGCATTATCAAACATCCCTTAAATAAAGTTAGAAAACAAAGAGACAAAGATATTAATCTTTCCTTTAACAAACTCAGAAAATAAAGATGTGTTCAAGAACACATACCTTCCGTACGAATACCTGGAGCAGAAAAAAATATGGATACTTAGAATTTATGTTCTCTTCCATTTCCCATATAGCTTCTTGTACCTTATGGTTTCTCCATAGAACCATAACTGAAGCCACATCCTTGGTTCGCAACAGACAAACTTGCCTATCTAATATCTCAACTGGGACCTCTTCATAAGACAGATAATTCAAGATATCCAGCCCTTCCAAAGAAACAACCAAAGAAGGATCGCTAACATACTTTCTCAACATAGAAACATGAAAGATCGGATAAACCAAACCCAAACTCGTAGGCAACTCCAACTCATAAACAATATTGCACACTCTCCACAAAACCACACTACTTCCTTCATAAGAGATACCTTTAGGAACACCCTGTCCCCACCTCAAACTCTAAGTCTCTACACCTAATATCTGTATAGGATTTTTGGCGACTCTGAGCAGCCTTAAGACTATCTCGAATCACCTTTCCCTTCTTCATAGCTTTATAGACCAAATCGAGACTAAACATATTCGTCTCACTAAGATCAAACCATCCAATAAGAGATCTATATATCCTACCATACAACGCTTCAAAAGAAGCCATGCCAATACTAGAATAATAGTTATCGGTGTAAGCAAACTCCACCAAAGGTAGATGCTCAACCTAACTGCCACCATAATCAATCACGTATGCCCAAAACATGTCCTCTAATGTTTGAATAGTTCTCTCTGCCTACCCATTCGACTGCGGATAGAAAGCAGTACTCAGACTAACCTTAGTCCCCAATCCCTTCTGGAAAAACCGCCAGAAATAAGAGGTAAACTATGTACCACGATCAGCAGTAATCAAAATAGGAACCCCATGCAGCTTCACAATCTATTAAAGATATAACTTCGTATAATTCTCTGCCAAAAAGGGAGTCCTTATCGGCAAAAAGTGGGCAGACTTGGTTATCATATCCACGATGACCCAAATAGAATCAAATTGATTACAAGACCGAGGAAGACTGATAATGAAATCCATATTGATCATCTCCCACTTCCATTCAAGAAACTCTATTTCATGATGCAACCCACCAGGCCTCATGTGCTCAACCTTAACTTGCTGACACAGCATGTATTTAGCCACGAAGTCAACCACGTCTCTCTTCATACCATTCCATCAATAGATTTCCTTGATATCATGATACATCTATGTCAAACTAGGATGGATAACATAGTGTGACTCACGTGCCTCAGCCAAAACCCTTTGTCGTAACCCATTGACATTTGGAACACACAACCTCCCTTGGTACCGTAAAGTACTATCACCGCTGATCTCAAACACCACCACCTTTTGTTCACCAACATGACTTTTGATTTTCCTTAATACTGGATCCAATATTTACTTCTCCTTAATCTCTGTACCAAGAGATAATTTAACCACTTCTTTCACCATTACACCACTATCCTTGGAATTCAAGAGACGAACTACAAGATTGGCTAAGAGGTGAATATCCTTTACCAATTCCCACTTTTCTTTCTCCACATGAGCCAAACTTCTTATAGACAACTTGCTAAGAGCATCAAAAACCACGTTACCCTTACTCGGGTGATAGTGAAGACTCATATCATAATCCTTAAGAAGCTCAAGCTATCTTCTTTGCCCAAGATTAAGCTCCTCCTACATGAACACGTACTAAAGACTCTTATGATTAAAAAAATATCCACATGAGCACCATACAGATAATGTCGCCATATTTTTCAAAGCAAACACAACCGCTGACAGCTTCAAATCATGAGTAGGATAATTTTTCTCATCCACCTTCAACTACCTGGAAGCATTAGCAATCAACTTCCCATGTTGTATCAAAACATAACCAAGCCCTACCCGAGATGCATCATAATAAACCGCAAACCCATCATTGCCTTTTGGCAAAGTCAAAATTAGAGTCGACATCAACCTATTTTCCAACTTCTCAAAACTCCCATCACAAACATTCAACCAAGAAAACTTAACCTTCTTCTGAGTTAACTTAGTCAAAGAAGCAGCTATCGACGAGAAGCTTTTCATAAACCGCCTATAATACCTGGTTAAACCCAAGGAGCTCCGAATATCGAATGGAGTCCTAGGCCTAGGCCACCCCTTTACCGTAGCAACCTTTTACGGATCAACCATTATCCCCTCACTAGAAATAATGTGACCCGAGAAAGTCACAGCATCCAACCAAAACTTACACTTAGAGAACTTGGCAAACAACCATTGTTCCTTTAAGGTTTGTAACACCATATGGAGGTGATTAGCATAATCCACCTCACTTCTCAAATACACCAAAATATCATCAATAAACATAATGATAAAGAGATCTAAATACTGCCTAAACACACTATTCATCAAATCTATAAATATTGCCGGAGTGTTTATCAATCCAAATGACATCACCAAGAACTCAAAATGCCCACACCGAGTACGAAAAGCCATCTTAGGTATATCCACCTCTCTAATCTTAAGTTGATGGTACCCAGATCGAAGATTTATCTTGGAAAAAAACTTGGCACCCTGTAACTGATCAAACAGATCATCTATCCTTGGAAGAGAATACTTGTTCTTAATCGTTACCTTATTTAACTACCTATAGTCAATGCACATCCAAAGGGAACTATCCTTCTTGCACATGAACAACACTGATGCATACTACGGAGAAAAACTAGGACAAATAAATCCCTTATTTAAATAATTCTTAATTTGCTCCTTGAGTTCTTTCAACTCAACCAGAGTCATTATATACGAAGGAATAGATATTGGACGAGTGTCCAAAAGCAAATCAATTCCAAACTCTATTTTCCTATTCGGAGGAACACCGGGAAGATTATCCCGAAAGACCTCTGGAAACTCATTAACTACCGAAACTGACTACAAAGAAGGACCTTTCAAGTTAGAATCTTTAACTCATACCAAGTGATAAAGACAACCCTTAGAGATTAACTTTCGAGCTCTAAGATAAAAAATAAATCTTCCGCTAGGAGCTAAAGAACAATTCTTCCATTCTATTTCCAGCATGTTGAGCAACCTAAAGATAACCTTACAAGTCCGACAGTCTAAAGACGCATAATAAGAATACAACCAGTCCATATCCAAAATTACATCAGAATCTACTATTCCCAACTCAAACAGATCTACGAAGGTCTACTTGTCACCAATAAATACCACACACCCCCTACAGACCCGTTCAGCAATGACCGCGTCTTCTACCAGGGTAAAAATAGAAAAAAGATACAAAATAGTTTTCAAATCAAAACCAAAAGACACAGCTATATAAGGAGTCACATAAGAAAGAGTTGAGCCCAAACCAAGCAAACAATATATGTCATAGGAAAAGAGCTGTAACGTACTAGTAACAACATCAGGTAATCTCTCAGATTCCTATCGGGATGCCAAAGCATACAACCTGTTCCAACTAATAATAGAACCAGGATCAGTAACAACAGAAGATGCCATACCACCTAGTTGTATGAGTAAAAGGTGAAGCCACCGAAATCTTATTTGCCTCTATAGCGACCTTATTAACTGGACAATCCTTGAGTCAATAGCATACCTAACCACACTTAAAGCATTTATCTTTACCTTTCTCATAAAATCCTTAATAAGGACGACCATAGAACCGATAAGCAGGGCATGAAAAAATAGAATAAGTGCTCTTTGAACCAAGCTAGATAGTCTCCTATCACTAGGCTAGCCAACAAACCTGGATAATTTTTTATTATTTCTACCAGATCTTCGCTCACCTAAGATTGGGCAACCTGAGCTCAAGAATTACGCTACCTTGGTGACACTTGTCGCCCGATTGCTGTGGGTAAAAAGTACTGGCAGCTGAAAAGGAACCAGAACTCTCCCACTTTTTTTTGCTATTTGTCACCATCTCTACCACCCTGAGACTGCGCACCTCCCTGATCAGAAAATCTACCTTACTTTCCCATCCTATCTTTATATTCAGCCTATTTTCTTTTCTCATTCTCAACCTACTGCATATGAAAAGTCAACATAGAAATGTCCATATCCCTAAGGAACAAAGCAGTCTTTCTCTCCAAAATCAAATCTCTATCAGCCCAGAAGCGAACTTTATCATTCTCAACCTTATATCAGCCACCAAATCAGGAGCATACCTTGACAAATAATGAAACTTTAAGGTATATTCTCTTACAAACATCCTCTCTTACTTAAGGTTCACAAACTCCTCCATCTTAGCTTCCTTCAACTCTTGAGGAAAGAAATGATTCATGAAGGCATTAGAAAAGGCATCCCACAACCCTTCCTCTTCTATATCACTCTTATCTCTGTCCCACACCTCATACCACTAATAAGCAACATCTTTGAGTTAATTAGCTGTAAAGCTAACACCCTCCATATTAGAAGCCTGCATAACCCGAAATATCTTTTCTAGTTCATCTAAGAAGCCCTATGAGTCTTCCTCCATCTTTACTCCTGTAAAAGTAAGAGGACCCATCTTCATAAATTGACCAACCTTTTTGTCTTTAATAGAAAAAACACTAGTCATACCCCGCTCAACCTGAGCAGTGACCGTCTGAGCAATAACATGGATAGACTGACAAAACTCTGCATTTGTTATGTTACCCTGAGGGACCTAAGGAGCAGTAGGGGGAATAGAAAGAACTTTAGCACAAACAGGAATAGGACCGTAAGATCGAAGATGTACTCCAGGCATAGGAGGTACCCCTTTAGCATTATCCCCAGATGAGGCAGAAGAATACCATTGTGTTCCAGATCTAGGAGGCATGATCTGGAAGACAAATAACCAAGGATTAGAGAGGATTCCAGGACTGAGAATTTAAAGAAAGTGAAGCATTCCTAAATGTCTTGTATCCTCTCTCTTATGAGTGTGGCACGCTACACACCCCTAAAAGAGAATCTACTCGACATGACTTTGTGGACTTCCCAGTTGACCATGAACCTAAAGCTCTGATACCAACTTATCATGACCCAAACCAGGGCCTAGAAGTAATGGGTATCCCAAGTCCAGCTAGGACTGGAGAACATCCCCTTAACCTAACCCAACCACCTATTATAGCCTCAGATAAGCTGAATTTCAAACATATAATAAGATAGTGTTATTGTTCATATCAAGACTTTGGGATAGGATCACGACCATGACCGAACCAACCCAGTCTAACCGTACCAAACCCAATCATCCATCCCATACCAAAGAGAATATCAAATTATAATATAATAATAATTCCAAACTATAATATGATAGAACAGTAAGAAATTATGTTTGATAATGCTAACCTCCCAGCTTATTCTAATGCTGAGGCCAACACCAATACTGATCCCTCCCATACCAACCCCCAAAAGTACCACAAAGCCTCTATCCAAAAAAATACAATTATTCAATTGGGACATGCCCCCAACCATGGCCAAAACCATTGTCCAAAATAAAAACAAAATGCATAAGAGTATCCATATCATGAAATAGAGCCTTCCGGAAAGATGGAAGTATACCACTTTAATATAAATGCTATCCCCGAGTCAATCACTATGTAGGAGGATTCAAACTGTCGATTCCTGCATAGCGTGGGTATACAGCCACCAGTAGATGGGTTAGTAAGTGACCACTAGCATGTATCTCAAGATAAGGATAAAGTAATGCCATTTAAACAACTAAGTAAAACAATCTATTATGCATACAACTATATATATAAGTACCGGGAAAGGGAATCTGTGTTTAGAATGCACTTAAAACCTTTTACCTGGGTTGTGTAACCTTGCCATATAAACATAACCATAAGGCGTATGGGTTTAGCTCCCCCTGTAGAAAGAGTCCCACTATGTGTAGCCTCATGACTAGGAAATATCCTATGGGATAACTTATACATCCCTCTAATATAAAATGTGACACTCACACGTAGCCATCAAAGACCCCTCATATCAGTAAATATGAGTTTTCAATTTTGGTTTCCCCAAAACCTCTACCTTTCATGGCTCAATTACACATCCCGTCATTAATGCCCAAATTAAAACCATATCCAAACAAATTCAATTACCATTTATTGACCAAGGCCATTTATTAGTGGTATCATCATACCAACCTTACTTACAAGATTTATCCATAGCCAAACTACTTGGGTTAAGGGGACTCTCAAGTGCCCTTTACGTTTACCATATTAACCTCTTAGGAGACTTCCATGTACTCCAAAAGAAAACCCAATAAGTCTTTAACCTTTGTAAACCATTTATAGTTTCAGGCATAAGCTGATAACAAGCAAGAGTTTCATTTAAAGAAATTAATGCAATGAACATATCTTTAGAAGCATTTTACTAAACACTTTGGGGGCATAATATAACTAAAACCAATTCCAAAGACCATTAAACCATTACCATGTAATCCAATTTCCCAAAACCACCATCAATATATATAAAAGAACTATTAAACCATAGGAAACCATAACCAAACCATTTACACCAAAACCCCCAATTATTAGTGGAAAACCATAACCCATGCAATATTAAAAGCATAAAAACAACCATAAAATTTATGCATTTTTAGAAATAGTAAGTAGGGAAGAGACACATGCCTTAAACCAAGAAGGATGATGGAAGAAAATCACCGAAGCAATCCCCAAGTTGAAACCCTAGCTCTCTTGCCCCAAAAGCTCTTAAGAGAATACTTAAATGTTTAGGAATTGTTTTCTATGTGCTAATGAATAGAATAATAGGGTAAATAACCTTCTAAGTGCATTAGAAGTCATGGGTCATAGTTAGGGTAAGTAGGAAAATATCTAGAATACCCTCACTTAAGTCCCTTCAAATTCCATCACAGGGATACGACTGACCCTCTTACGAGTCGTACCCTTCCTTACGATTAGTTCCCACCAGTCGTACTCAGGCCTTAACCTTGGATCAGACACTATCCAGTATACTACTCATCCAAACAAGTCATAACCTCAGCATATGAATTGTACCCATGATTCGTATCCCTGGCAGAATGAGTTACCAAGAGGATCAAATTTTGCCCACTATACTAGTCCTTGATACGACTCGTATCCAAGAATTATACCCTTAAGTCGTGGCCATTCCAGTAATTAAAACCATCCCACCAACTAACACTGGTCAGCTTATAATAGGACCATACCACTCGTATCCCAGCACACGGCTCGTATCCATAAGTTATATTGGGTCCAGAGAATGGTTTTAAAGCAAAAATTTCTAGGGCCAAAACCCAGGATATAACAAACCAATTAATGAAATATCGCATACCTGGAGATGAGAAATCACAAGAATTCCTTATGGTTGGATGCTTGAGGAAGGTGAACACAAATAAGCCTTAGAGAAAGGAAATTTCCTCTTTTTCTCTTTTGAAGTTAAGTGTCAAATAAAATCCTAAGTAATGAGAGATTAGGGTTTTATTAAAACCACTAATGACCCTTAAAATTCCCAAAATGAGAATTTTAATACTAAGAGAGTGGGAAAAGATTGATTCACCCCTTAAAATTTCATAAGCAAAAATCACGAGGAGAAACGTGCAAGACCTTCCCACGATTGTAAGAATAACTAACGATTGTGGGTTGAGCTCGTGGTTGGAGATGGATGTGAAATCTTGGAACATTATCAGATGAGCCTTGGTATAATCTTGGAATTAATCTATAGTCATACCTTGGTTTATATATTTGTTGGCTACATCAAGGGCATCTGTGGGACTCATGATCGAATCTGGGATAGTAGTTTTAAAGCACGGTCATGGTTCCCTCTCATGTCATGAGGTTACACTTTATACACTTTTAGAAGTTGGGGATATCTCAATCAGATGAGACCATTTCATGATCGTACAATGTAACCACGATCATGGTTAGTCTCGTGGTATCTCACTACATAGCAGTGCTTTATTGAAAAGGGCCATAACTTTCTACTCTGATGTCAAATTAAGGAAAAACTAGATTATTTAGAAAGGTAATTAAAATACCTATCACTTTATGGGTGGGTCTGGGACTCAAAAATGCATCTAAATCTAGAAGTTATGGTCGTTTAAAGCTGATCACTTCTTTAGGAATTGATATGTAAGGAAGGTTTTGGCTTGGTTAAGTGCTAGGGGGTCTTTGTGGCCTTGGTAAATGGCCAAATCCACTCTTATTCTATTAAAACATAGTGATTTACCCTATATGGACTTGAAGCATGGTCTAGTCTAGGCTTGGATTTTTTGAGGTGTTATATCAAGCTTGGGAAAGTGCAAAGGAACCTTTTGACACTAAAATAGGGGCGTGAAACACCTGAAATCAAACCCAAATTAAAAGAAATCATTGGAGAAGATGACCCTTCATCTTCTACCCCTCCCACGGCTGAAATCTACTATGAACTATGTTAATCTTATGTCCAGAACATTGTAGGAGCATTAAAAATGTAAGAAAAATTAACATGACAACTATTGTACAAAAAAACACCACCAATAATCAAGTTCATCAAGTTTCACCCAAACTTACTCGAGTATTCCCTATTCTAACGTTATTTTAAAAATTTACAATAAAAAATACGTGGAGTAAGTAGCAAAGATGAAGAAATTATCTTGAATTCATTTTTGGGAAGAAGTTTTGTAAAGAGAGTAGAGTGAGATGGAGGGAAACGAAGTTTCGCCCATAAAAGTATCATGAGTCGCTCTTACAGTAAAATTTCTCTAAAATAAATTTTGTCCCAACTTCATGCGTTGAGGTAATCATAATTGAAAATTATCCTTATAAATTAATTATGTATATCGACTTAGGGAAAAAAATAATTGATGGGCCTAAATCAAACAGTATTATAATGGTCACCTAATAATGGTGCATGGGCATATATTGATGCTAGCATATGTTAAGTAATTCTCCTGATGACTTATCACACTTAAAGTCTATCAGACATTCATGTACTTATCTAGCCCTCACCCTTAGGATCCTTTCAGGATAAATGATGGATAAATTAATATCTAATGTAACGACTTAAACCATCATTATAAGAGAAAATGCACCAAAAATAATTTATAATAAATAATAGGCTCAAAATGGATTAGGAAAGTAATTGAATTGGGGAGAAAATTGAGGACTAAGCCAATTGGTCCAAGAGGCCCCCAAAGGGCTGGGCAGAACTACTGGCGGTCATTGTAGCAGTCGAATAACCTCTATAGTGGTAACAAGTAATGTGTCAGTCGAGGGATTTTTAAAACTCTTTTTCTCTTTATATTCCTAAGTTGCCCCTTCCTCCAAAAATACTCTGAAAAACCAAACCTCTCCAACCATGAGATTTCAAAGGTCAAAATTCATGAGAGTAGTTTTGAGACATATCCAGAGGAAACCAGACATTGAAATATATCTAGCACATAGAACAACTCACTCCACTCAATAGTAATATTGAGAGTATCATGCATTAGGCCTTCGGGCATAGAGTTGGATGGTTGGACATCTTTGAAAATTCTATTAGATTAAATACGATGGTATGACTGTATATTACTATGATATGTTAATTGTGATGGTGGATGAATGAAAAGGTAGAATAAATGTACATAGTTTAATACCTTCCCGAGCTTGAATACAGTGAAGAGTTGAATTTGATAACATGAAATAACAAAAATAGGGAGTTAAATAAACTCGGTTAATTCTAACATCTTAATAATTGAATTTCCACTAAAGAGGAGTAACTAAAATATAAAATTTGATATTTGGGGGGGCTAAAAAGTAGCATAACAAGACCCCGAGATTGGTGAGTGTGCATAAAGAGTAATGTGAAACAGGGATAAAACCCCGATATGAGAAATTAACTAAGAATAGAGGATAACGAGAAAGAAAGAGTATGTTAACATGAACTGAAACTACTACATCCCAAAAAGACGTACATCACATGATGGTTGAGGGGTATGTATATATATATACATATATATATACATATATATATACATGTGGGTTATGGATTTATACTTGTTTGTGATTTGAACATCAATAATTGCCTTCTAGCGTGACTTGTGATTAATGACTGCATTGTATTTTATTTTCACACTATTGATATATTATGATTATGGGTCGGGTACCATGCCGTTACAAATATGATTATTATGATATGGGTCGGGTACCACACCAGTACGAGTGTGATATGGGTTGGGTACCATGCTAGTGTAGATATGATGGCGATCTTAAGAAGGATGAGATATAAAGTTACACGTATTGATTCGTATGTTGAATGCTGTTATATTATAAATATATATATATATATATATATATATATATACTCTCATACATGTTTTATATATGGTAAATAATGAAATAAAGTTCATACTATAATTTCAATATAGTTTTCATAGATAGTCGGTCAAGATTGATGTATTTAGTTTCTATACCTTTTTCATACTATAGTTGTTGTTAAAATTTAACTAGTGATGTATTGAGTAAGTTATCTTATAATCTTGTTTCTGCAAAGTGGTTTTTCTTCAATTTTATATATTTCCATTCAGTTACTCATGAATTGTGTCAATATCAAGGGTTAGCTCAGGGTTACCTTAGTTTTAAGCATTGTATTACATTAGTATGTAGACTTGATATCACATCATAGAGTTCAAGTGTCTTGGGATATTTATAAAGTTGTGTCTAGTGGAGTCTTTAATACAAGCCAAATGGCCTCCGAGTTGCTAGAGAGGATGCTTACCGGTTAAATGATACTTGAAGACTTATTGATAGCTATTGAAAGGTTTCCCTTGGATGATTATGATGACAAAAAGACTCAAGGGACGTTAGAGAGGCCAATAGATGACCAAACGGGGTTAGAAAGCCCCCGGAAGAGGAGATGTTCCCCATCTACTTTGGAGGTGCACCCAACCTGCTCTAGATCCACTAGAGAGGATCAAAATATCCCATTATACCCTTGGGATATGCCCCATGTGTTCCCCATATGCTCAAGCAGGTGCCTAATGGGCTTCTATGTGTTTGTCTTTCCTAAATAGGTCACTTTTGGGCCCATATGATGTAATAACCTAGACTAGACTATAAATAGGATTTCTTTTCACTTTAGTAAGTAGTTTATGTTGAATTATGAATTTGAACACTTGTAAGAGTGTGAGGCAAGCGTGGATTCGCTTGTGTTGATCTTTTGTTTAGAAACGTGGGTTGCTTGGGAATCGATTCCTTTAAGGTCTACGTAAGATTTAGGTGCTTTTTTGGCTTAATTTATTGATGGTTTAGGGTTTGATACACCTTTTATTTGCTTTCAATTCCTTGCATTGTGTCTATCTTATTGCTTCTCTATATATCTTTAGCTTTGGTATGTGCATCGTAGCTTAGTTTTTAATTTCATATTTTTTTGTGTATCATTTGGTATCAAATCCGAGCTTAGAATCATACCCACAATTCTAGTCTTGGATTTTGCTATCTCAAAAATCAACAAAAAAAAAGTCAAAAATTGAAAATCCCCAAAAAAGTACTATTCACATTTTAGTCCTAGGTTTAAATTTTAGTTTTTGATTTTGTGTTTTTCTTGTGTTTATAGTGTTAGATTTGTGTTCTCTAACACTATATGAGTCTAGGTCTAGGGTTCAAATTTGAGCTTAACCGGAGTCCATTTGAGTAAGATCTATTGTTGAGAGCTTTAACTTAAAGAAAGTGAAGAGAAATAAAAATCTGAAAAAATTGGTTGTAAATTTGGACAAAATGACGTGTGGAATGTATTTATAAGGTTGAAAAGAGCCTCGGGTCAAAATTTCATCGCATTTCGATAATTGGTTCAAGAGTTAGAGCATTTTGAAGTTTTGGTGTTCTAGAGTGTTCTTGAGAAAGATTCAAATCTTCATCTTGAATTCTTATCAAAAGGTGGTGTTTGATTCAAAAATAAAGAAGAAAAGTGGGCTATTCATATTTTCTTTGAGTCATTTCAAACAAGGATCTATTCTGACCTCAAACCACAATTGACACCAAGCAATCTCATAGGAGTACAAATGAGCTATTAACACTTGTGATGCCAATTGAGAGATGAACTAAAGGTGGAAAATTTGAGAGATTGTGAGGTTGATTTCTTAACCTTCAACATGTTTTTTGCTTTTGTTTTGATTTAGTATTTCTTTTATATAGGTACCATGGCATCAGGAGAAGGTAGCCCAAGAGCTTCGGGACAGATAAACATGGAAACTTTAATGGTGGTCATAATGAGTGTGAAACAAGATGTGAATCAAAGAATGGAAAGCATGGAAAGTTCACTCTCATGGAAATTTCAATGTATTGTGATCATTGGTTCAAGAGTTAGAGCATTTTGAAGTTTTGGTGCTCTAGAGTATTCTTGAGAAAGATTCAAATCTTCATCTTGAATTCTTATCAAAAGGTGGATAAAATAATAGATCGCCTACACTCCCCTAACTCCATCCTATCCAATCCACAAAATTCCCAAGCTTCATTGAGTGGACATACTCCAAATAAACTTCAAGGTAGTCAAACTAACTCTTGCACTCTAGTAAATGAGGCTAGTAGCCAACTAAGTGTGAGAGATAGTTTATCTTTAAGTGAGCCTAAGGTGTCCTTACTTCATGATGATAATTTACAACTTGAAAGCATGGAAACACTAGTTGATCCTTATGATGACAAAATTGACTCTTCTAGTAAGAGTGATTTGTGTCCACCTAGTGTTGAAGCCATTGAGATAAGTGATAGTACATTGTATTGTGGAAGTCATAAGGACCAACTTTTGTGTGAACCTAGCCCATTACTTGGGAATGTTTGTAATGTGTTTAAAGGACCTCAAGTGAATGGTGATGTTGAGATTATTGGTCGATTGAATGGGAATGGTCCTCTAATTTTCTTTATTGATGAACATGCTAGTATAGAGGGTACAAATAATTTTATTAGTGATAATCTTAGGGGAAAAGTGTTTCCTAAACCTACGTCCATGGATACTCTACCCATTTGATCCCCGTGATCATTTAAAATATGGAGGTTCTTCTCCACACCACTTGGTTCTTGGGCAAGAAGACAATACAACCATGGTTGAGGGTGTTGGAACTCATCCCTATGAAAAAAAAAATTTCTTGGAGATTTTTAATCTACTTGAAAGGCCAAAGCTGTGTAAGGAAAGGGTCTCCAACAAAGATGAGTGTTATAGTGGGGTTATGAGCTTATTGAGACTTGAAATCCATGTGAGCCTTCATGAGTGATTCAATGATTACCATGGTTCCTCTAGGATACCTCTTTGTCTAAATCTCTGGAATGACCAAGTAGTTCTTACTTTGTGGGGTTATACACCCTTTGTTGATCATTTTGATGCTTGGTTATATCTTAAGCATGTGCAACCTTGGCATGATGGTATGATTGAATGTGCTAATTCTAACCCTCATGCTATGAGGATATTGTGTTTTTTTGTCCTTCCTTTGGTGTTGCAAGGTTTGGATTTGAGGTCGAATCATTTTCAAGAAGAGGAGGATGATACAAGCCAAATGGCCTCTGGGTTGCTAGAAAGGATGCTTACAAGTCAAATGACACTTGAAGACTTCTTGAGGTCTATCAAAAGGTGTCCATTGGATGATTATGATGACCAAATAGACTCAAGGGACGTTAGAGAGGCCAATGGAAGACCAAACGAGGCTAGAAAGCCCCTGAAAGAGGAGATGCGCCCCATCTGCTTTGGAGGTGCGCCCAACCCACTCTAGATCCGCTAGAGCTGGTCAAAACAGCCCATTATACTCTTGGGATGTGCCCCATGTGCGCCCCATATACTCAAGCAATTGCCTAATGGGCTTCTATGTGTTTGTCTTTCCTAAATGGGTTATTTTTGGGGCCATATAATGTAATAATCTAGCCTAGACTATAAATAGGATTTCTTTTCATTTTAGTAAGTAGTTCATGTTGAATTATGAACTTGAACACTTATGAGAGTGTGAGGCAAGCGTGGATTTTCTTGTGTTGATCTTTTGTTTAGAAACGTGGGTTGTTTAGGAATCGATTCCTTTGAGACCTACATAAGATTTAGGGGCTTTGTTCGATTTAATTGATTGAGGGTTTAGGGTTTCATACACCCTTTATTTGCTTTCAATTCCTTGCATTGTGTCTATCTTATTGCTTCTTTATCTATCTTTAGCTTTTGTATGTGTATCGTAGTTTAGTTTTTGATTTCGTATTTTATTCATGTATCAGTCTTGCAAAACGGTATACAGAAGTCTATATATTTTTTTGAGAGGTTACATAATCTTTGGAAAATATTTTCATTCTTTCATACTTTAGATCATGCAATAGAGTTATCCTTTATGAAATATATGTAGATCCGAGCATTGCTCCATTTTCACATAGTATGCCTCATTTTTAAGATAGTGGAAATAATCAAACTTAAATTTTACTAATGAAATTTTCTCAAATAGACCCTATAGAGAGTTATATAACTGCACAAAAGCTTGAGAGGAGTCCATCAGTGTGTTTAAGTTTAGTGATTCAAAAGAATCTGCTCTTGTTTATGTGAATCGTTCATCGAGTCCAAAATAAGACGTGCTCCCAGATAGGGTAGTGCACATATCGACTCAATTCAAATATTTGAATCGATTCGAGGCAATTTGGATAACTCGATTAGGATTTAACAATTTGAATCGATTTATCAATTTACTCTTAGAACAATTTAATTTTTTGAATTAAAGATGGTTGGGTGTGTTTATAATTCAAATTGATTCAAAAAATTAACATTTATACACATAAGTATAATACTAATTTAGTATTTACTAATTAATCAAAAATCTAAAACATAAAACAGCCTAGGCCTATAGTTGGAGTATTTAAATTTAAAAACCTAAAAGCTACATCTCTCGTTAATATTTATATATTTATGAAGTACATACCTAATATCTCACCTCATGCCTCTTTTTCACACGTAGTACTTTTGATTTTTGAACTACTATGGTTAGATTTTAACCCCGCTTTACACTTTTCATGCAATGTTACTTAGGTAATTTAAGGCCTAATTTTAAGATTTTGTATTTCTTATTATATTTGCTCTAAAATTTCAAAAAAATAGTTACTTGTTAAAATTTTAAAAGCAAACAAATCAATGAATTAAAATTAAAAATGAACTGAATTGGACCTAGAGTAAATCGAGTTAGGATAAGGATTCGAACAGATTAAAATTTCAAATTTCAATTCAATGATACCTAAAATTGATTCAAATCAATTCATGCATAGGCCTACTCCCAGATTCCTTCTTAAAACCTTATTACAGATAACCCTTAAGAAGGAAGAATTATGCATTTAGAGTAAATTCTTTCAAAGTGGTTGCTGCTAAAGTGATTGTGATTTGGTATATTATAAGTCATAGTAGAAAAATAATTCTAGAGATAAAATTATGAGTCTGGAAGTGTGGTAGCGGTAGAGTGGGAATAGTGTTTGGCTGGAGGTATTAAATAGGGTCATATATACATTAAGTCAATAGTGAGTTTGTATAGACTTTATGATATTATATTGACAAAGAATTACTAGTTAAGATAACTTAGAGTATGCAAATGCTTTAGAAGGATCAAGCCTAGGTAGTAACCATAAAGATACAGTGGTAAAAAGATTGTCGATTTAGACAGTACCTTATGAGTTGAAGAGAGGGCCTATGATTCTTCTTCTTCTTTTTCTCCTTCTCCTCCTCCCCCTCCTTCTTCTCTTTCTCCGCATCTTTCTTTCCCTCCCCATTTCCCTTCTACTACTACTACTACTACTATTATTATTATTATTATTATTATTATTATTATTATTATTATTATTATTATATCCTTTTTATTTTCTTCTTCTTCTCATTTTGCTTCTGATGTTTCTCCTTCTTCTCCACCTTTTCTTTTTCTTCTTCTTCTTCTTTTTTTGTTATCTGTCTTCTCTTCTTCTATGTTTGTTTCTCCTTCTACTATGTTACTATGTTTCTTGGAAGTATTTGGTGGTGTAACAAGTTTTTTTTACCTTATTAATTTCCTCTTTCACCTAGTTTTTCGTTAAATTGATTGAACGTTTCTCAGTGTTGTTGTATTAGTCTTAAAGTTTAACTTCTTGTGCGGGCTTCCCTTTTCAGAACCTCTATGATTTCACTAAAGTTGTCTTCTTTGATGGTAAATTTTTATTATTGTTACTTACTATTTTTATTACACCTATATGATCTTTTATCCTCGAGAATTGAAACTTCCAACATATGCAGTGTCTGGTTGCTATCAGTAACTTTTTTTCCTAAATTTATTTTCCTTACTATAATTGTATGAAGTGATTTCTTCTTCAATAAAAGCATAAAATTTATTATTGGTCTAAGCTGAGTTCTCTATGTAATTATTGTTGTTGATGGACTTTCTATTGATAAATTTGGCAGGATTGTTCTCTATGTGAATATCCTGTTATCTTTAGTGGAATTCAATTGTTTAGGGTCTTTTATTACCTATAATTTATCATTAGAATATGTTCTTGGAGGATATCTCTTCTTTGGTTGATTGGCCATGTATGTATCTTTGCTCTTAGTGTTCTTAACCGCCTTCCTCAATTTTGGATGTACTAATATACATTCCTCTTCATTATATCCTTATACTTTGCATTCTTACCATACTTTGACAATACATCATATTGGATATTCACTTTCTCATATTTCAACCTTTTCATTCTCAATCTCTATAGTGACGGCTTTTGGGAAATCTAACAGTAAGTCTATGTGAACCTTTACCTTGACACAACTAGATCTAATTTTATTAATAGTAGCCATATCTAGGTGGAGGAAATTTCTTACTATTGACACCAGGGTAAAAAGAAATTCCTTAACAAAATAAGTAGGCAGTAAGTTAGGGAAAGGGATCCAAGTTATTGGTTGTGTAGTCTCTTTACTAGCCTTTAATTAACATCATAAAACCAAAAGTCTTATCTGGTAAGATAAGCCATTAGTGGCTTTAATAAAATAAGCATTCCTAGATATCATATTAATGAAATTTTTCAGCAATACGAATCATATTGGCATATGTCTATTTCTAAAGAAATCCATTCTATGACAGTCACCTTCAGTCCCACATTATTTTGGAATTTGTTTTCTTAGATTTTCGAGTTCAAGCAATCTATAAGAGAGTTTACTAATTAGTGCATATTGTAAATTCAATATGGTATTCATGCGTGACTTTAATCAATTTATTTAACCTTTAGAACTCCATCAACAAAACTTTCTTAATGGAAATTGGATATATCTAATTTAAAACTTATTGGGGAGTTAAATAATATAAAAGTAAAAAAAATTGGCATATTTCATGACAGAAGGTGGTAAAATCATCGATGTCAATATAGGATTAGGATTAATTTATTGGATGGTTGTATATAGAGCTTTAGAGTGAGATAGGCCACAAAAGTGTGAGTTTAATACTATATAGGGAGGTTAACCAGTTGCAGAGCACGGGTGGCTAGCGGTCGGAGTAGTCATGAATTAGGTTTTAAGCTGTGAGAAAATAATGAGAGTAGGAGAGACATTATGTCCCTTTTGCTCTTAAAATCATTTTCTTCTGGGAAAAGACATCATTTTCACCCTAAACTACACCTGAAAAGTCGAATACACACTTAAACTATTGAAGTGACCTATTACACACCTATACTACGTAGAATTGAATTTATTTACTCCCAGCAACACCCATGCCTAAGTTTAATGAGTGTAGTGGAGTACACTCGTGCTCTTATGATGCCATGCATATAATAAAAATTATTTTATTATAATATATTATCAATAATTATATCTTTCTAAATTTTATTTTAACCCGACCAAAACTCAAAATATGTCACCCTAACCTTACCCAACCTAATCCAAAATATGTCACCCTAACCTTACCCAACCTAATCCAAAATATTTCACCCTAACCCAACCCAACCCAATAGAATATCAATCGAAACACCACAAAATACAAAATCCAATTTGCCAAGTTGAACTCGAAGAAGCAAAATTAAACTCATCAAGTCTACTCGATGAAAGAGATGAAGAACTAATTTTCTTAGTTTTTCATTATTCACAATCAAAATTCATATCTCTTTGTTCCTAATTTAAAGCTAGGGTAATGTCAAATTCAAATGTTACAAGTTTAGTTCAGTCGATTTCAAAGTTAGGGGTTACAAGCTAAGTTACTAATTTAAGCTTGGATTTTCATTTAAAAGGTTAGCTCATCCCTGTTTCTATTGCTAAATTTCAAATTTTTATTTTTTTCTTACTATTTGAGCTAGGATATTTAGTTTTCTTTAATTTATCTTCAAAATTAATTTGTTAAAGTTTATGTATATGCTTCAATATGTAATAAAATAAGTTGTGACACTTATAATTATTGAATAATTTGAATTTTTCTTGTGATTTGAGTAAATTTCTATTTCCTGTCTGTATTTTTTAAGAAAATATTGTATTAAAGTTTGTATATATGGTTCAATATGGAATAGAATAAGTTGTGACACGTATAATTATTGCATAATACTGTATTTTTATTCGTGTGGTGTATGATATTGTTTCGATCTATGTCAAGGATCTTATTTTACTATGTTTTCTTGATCAATGCTTTCAGGTATTTAAAATGAGTTTTAAAATTATCACTTTGAGAGTTTATCATGGTAGGGTTCTTAATAAGGGTAAAAGAAATGAAAAAGTGAATGAAAAAAAACATATATTGGGGATAAATTACTGAATTTTTAGATGTTGATGTAGATTGGTTGTCTTATTTTGAATTTAAAAATTATGTGAAGTATTTAGGATATGATCCTGGACAATGCTTACTATATGTGAGACTGTCTAAGAATTCTATTTTAATAGAAATTCGATCCGACCAAGACCTAATGATATTTCACAGTATTTGTGTAATGAAGACCTTTTGAAAGCTTTTATGTATCACATAGTTGTTGACCCTCTATTGGCCCTACCTTTATTGTAATATGTAAGTCATATGGAGAGAAATGTGAAGGGAAAAATTGGTGTATCTTTTGATAAATACAATTGTCAAGACATTGAGACTGTTGATAGGACATCTAAAAATAGTGAAGATATCTCTCCTATTATCCAACCTTCTGCAAATTCAACTACCTCTCCTTTTGTCCAATTTACTGCTCATATTCCTTTTATTATTTATCTTTCTTCTTCTCTTATCCCTCCTCTTAATGCTCATGTATCTTCCCATACTACTCGTGTCTCTTCTCTTATTATTGTTCCTACTATGCCTCCTATTGCTGCTCCTACTAATCCTCCTCTTGTTCATGTCTCTTCTCCTACTATTGCTCTTACTAGACTTTCTACTATTCATGTCCCTCCTACTACTAATGAATCTTCATAAATTAAGAGTAAGATTAATATGGCTGAATCTGTAGTAAATTCAGATATAGAATTAATTGTGAAAGGTGTAGAGATTAAGAGTGATAAAGATGAATATATGAATGAAGATTTAAGAGGCCTTAAGAAAAAAGGAAAATAAAAGAAAGAAAGAAAGAGGAGAGAGAGAGATCAGTAATTTCTAAATATGTTAAGGTAGAAACTGAAAGAAAGGGTTGTCAAATACTAGCTATGATGAATCTATAGATGGTGCTAGAAATAGTTTGAAAGGTAAGTTAGCTGGTGATAAACCCCTTTACCTATCAGATCAAGCTATCCGCTTTAAAACTAATTCAAAAGATGTAACTGATTAAGAAGGAGAGGTTGAACAGGTTGAACAAAGAGATAAGGCTAGAAGACGAAAAAAAGTTAATAGAGTTATATATGATTCAAATTGTCAGAAAGTTGTATGAGAATTAGGACTTGTTTTTTAGAGTATTAATAAATTTAGAGTTTTTATTACTAAATATGTTGTTTTTGAACATGTTACACTTAAAAAATGTATAAGCCTACAAGAATAAAGGTTAAGTGTATAACTGGTTGTCCATGACTTATTTATGCTAGCTTTGATTCTAGGATGATGAAATTTGTTGTGACGATCTACAATTCAGTTCACAAGTATGATACTACCAACAAAAATAAAATTTGTCATATCAAGTTTTTAGCCAGCCACTACAATGAGAGGATAAAGGAACAATTAACATTATAATTAAGTTTCAAGTACTTATCAAGAAGGAATTGAATCTACATATTGGAAGAACAATGCGTATGAGAGTCAAGAATAAGGTGATTGCAGAATCGATGAGTAATTATAATCTTGAATTTAAAAGAATTTTAGATTATAGAAATGAGTTGTTAAGATCAAATTCAGGTAGTACATGTGTAGTGAAGTTTCATGATGAAATATTTGAATGTGGTTGAAAAATATTTCAAGGTTTTTATATATGTTTTGATCCAATTAAGAAGTGCTACTTGGTTATAGGAAGTGCATAGTATGAATGGTTGTTTTTTAAAAAGAGTGTTAAAAGGACAGTTACTGATTTTTGTGTGTGTAAAGATAAAACAATCAAATGTTGTCACTCACATAGGTAGTGCTTGAGATTGAAAAAAAGTTCACTTAGAATTGATTTATCAGGATCGTAAAAAAAAACTTTACCTGAGAGATGAGGCAGATTTGACAATGATAATAGACATGCAAAGATAAGACTTTAATTATTTTTTATTCACTTTATACAACCGTATATTTTTCAAATTATATGATATGTTAATTGTTTCTTTGTTTCTTTTAAGTATTGAAAATTGTTGTAACTGAATATTTATCAAATGTTAAACATAAAATGTATGTTAGGTATGTCCTTGCAAACTGATCAAAAATTCTAAATGTAAAGGTATTGAGAAGAAAAAATATCTTTGAAGGTGTGCAAGGTTTAACTTTGAGGCCGAGTTGGAGGACAACATTAGCTACGAAGATGTTGGGTGGTGAGAAGACAATTGATAAGTTGATGTATTACAATTTAAAAATATAAAGCAAGGTTTACTTCATCTTTGCCACAAGGTGTGATATTGTTGACAATAACATGATAGAATATTCCAATACCTGAATATTAAGAGTAAGGTACAAGACAATAATTACAATATTAGAAGATATAAGGGTGCAATAATGAAAAGAGTAGGACAGATGAAAATTTTTTGTGAAACTTAAATCCGTGATATTTCTTCAATGACTATGAGAGTACTAAATGATAGTACAACAACGTTTATGAAGTGCAACATTGAATGAAAATCTGTTACAGCATATGAGGTGTTTGATAATATTGCTGATCTCTCAGATAATATTATAGTTGTAAAGCATGAATGTTAAGGGATATACTCTATTCTCCGTGATAATTATTTTTCACCATAAAAAATTAAAATCAATTAAGTATATCTCTCACTGGTATAATAGAAAAACTTACATGAATACATAAAATTACTTCATTCAATTAATTTTGAATATGAAAATATGGCCAGAATAATAAAACATCTGTGTTATGCCATTCTCTTGTTAGGAAGATGTCAGGTAGGCTTGAAATAAAAATAAAATTAAAAAATTATTCAAGAGAGGGATTGAGATGTCATGTAACACTTGTCATAATAAGGATCACAATAGCAAAAATGTCCAAAAGGTGCACCTATTGCTGACACTAATGCAAATCCTGATCCAAATTCATCAACTGATGCAAGTCCAAGTTCATCATCTGCTGCAACACCTGCTATTGAAAGAGAAGGTGTGAAACAAAGATGCAATATTGCTATAACTGAAAAGGAAGGGGTAGATCAAAAAGTTTTACAAAAAAAGATATTTTGTTTAATGTATATGTTGTAAACTAGTTATGCATACCTTCTACCTAATATCTTTCTTTCTTTTCTTTTATGGTGTTAGCATGAATAGATCAAGAATGATTTAAATGAGATTACTTCACACACAAAGTGAATGTACAATTTCTTATATAAGTTTAATATTTAAATTTTATTCACTACAATTTCTATAAATATTAACACTTATTTAAGCAGTCCAAAATGCCTACTAAGATATTTAGAAGTGTTAAGTCTTTGACAGTTATGCCTAAGAATCTTGAATATACATAAAAAATTAGTGTGAAATGGAGATGAAAAAAAGATATGACCTCTAGGCAATTACAAGAAATAAGAGGAAAAAAATAAATAAAGACAAGGTCCAAGAGGACACACTCGAGTCAAGAAAGCTCTAATGCTCAATCACAACATATAAGTTGTTGATATATCATATTAGTTTGGTATAAATTTGACAGTTATGACTGTATTTAAAATAATATTTTGATAGTTCACTAATATTGATAGCTATGTCTATTTTTAAAATAACTTATTGATTATGATTTTGATAAATGCGAATGCTTTTTAAACTATTTATTGGTTATGATTTGGTAACTTTGACTGCATTTCATGACAATATTTTGATAGTTATAACTGCAATACTTTTTACAATTGTTATTTTTTGTAAATGTATTTAGCAACAAATGTAAATGCATTTACTTTTGGTTAATGATTATGCAGCTGTAGCTATCTATTTTATTTAGTATTTGGTGTTGAAATATTTGATTGTGTTTATGCAATTGTGACTGCATTTATTAGGGTTTGGTGCAAATAATTGATTGGTTGTACTTTAATTTTGTGATATTGTATACAAAATGTGTCGTTTATGCACCACAAAAATTCTTAAAATTCAAGCCAAGAAAATCTTACCATTTCATTACACAAAACTGTTAAGATTAATTACAAAGCTAACAATTTTAGTCCCTTATAACATAATAAAATTAACTACATTAACAGTTTATAGCAGCCTTCTTGGATCTCCTATTAAGTACATAAATTGAAATAGAACACTAACACCTGAAATACATACACAAATAAAAGTATTTCAAAGTTATTTCTCCCTTTTCTTGAACTTAGGCCAACTTAATATCTCAGTTCTTTTCATTTGTCTTCATCTTTTTCAAATCGTCTTTAGAACTATTCATTTGAAATTTTATTTTGTTCATGTCTATTTGCTCTCCACAAATTTATTTATCTTAGTAGTTTTGTCATCAATTATTTTTTGTTCATAAATTGCACATTTTATAGAAGATTCAACTCTTTCATCAAGCTCCCCAATTCTTTTCAATAGTTTAGAAATAACAAATTTGGAACTTGAATCAATATAATCATCCTTCCAAAGCTAGAAATAGCATAATTTAGCATTCTAAACTGACAATAATTAAATTCGTATAGACTAGTCAAGATCACTATTTGAATAAAAAATTACTTACCCCATAGTAACAACTCCAGTATCCTTTACCCGAATTTCTCGAGGTCCATGAAGTCATCAAAGGCAAAAAGATGTCCATGTTTGCATCGAACCTCTTCCAATTCATGATTTTCTTCTTGCTTACAAAGTCTACTCAAGCTTATCTTAGCCATTAAAGTAACTTAATTAACAAAAATAATACGACTGCTTAATCGTGAAAAAATTAATCTCAATTTGAAGAAAAACTTGAGGAAAGAAAAAAAATACTTTCTCACAATATGTAAAAAATCAAGCGAGTAAAAGAATTTACTTATTAATTCTTCAAAAAAAAAACGAGTTTGAATTTCAATTTTCGATGACGAATTTATAATTTGAGAATTAGGGTTCTTCAATTGGGAACCCCAGATAGACTTAAATGGAGATTTTTAGAGATTATATCTGTTGGATCGATTATTTAATAATTTTAAAATATTTTCTACCTTTTTAAAAAAATTTAAAAGGTTGAACACACCTTTTTTGAGTCTAAGCAAAGCATCTGAGCATGAGTATCGCTAGGAGTAAATAAATTCACTTTTATATAGTATAGGTATATGATAGATCACTCGAGTAGTTTAAATTAATCTTCAACTTTTCGGGTATAGTTTAGGATGAAAATGATGTCTTTTCCCTTTTCTTACTTGAAAAAAATGAAAAGATTCATTTTGTATCACCAATCGAAATTGCCCTTAAAGTGCATTAAATTTTTCAAAGTGCCCCTGTCATTTTAATTAATACTTGCATATATTCTTTTGCAGAAAAGGGCTTCTCATCTATTAGAAATGGTATAAAATGTTTTTTATTCACCTTTTGACTCTGTAATGCTCTTAACATTCACCTTTACCTTTGTGTTCTAAAATGTCCTTTATTTCGCAACTTCAATATTAAATAAAAAGAATTATTAATGATGTGTCAACTTTTTATTGATTCTTATTTAATTAATTTTAAAAAAAATTAAAACTCCACATCCATCCCATTCATTAACCTATTACCCGATCCACCCCAATTATCTTGAGGGTTCTATTCTCTCAGTATTTTCGATGTTTCTGTTGCTGTTTGTTCATAGCCGCACTAGCTATGCCAATAACAATGACTAAACTAAAGATACTGTCTAATCGAAATTAAAAATCTATTCCCTCAATTTCATAGCTACTTCATTCATACCTGCAGTAATTATCTCTGCAGTAATATTAGAATTTGCGATTGACTTAAGTTTGTAGCAATTTGATTTCATTATTTTCAGCTCTTGTTTTGTGGAGTTCAGTTTATTATTTTAACATAATATGTGGTTAAAAAATAAGGCGAGTTAAGCAAAGAATGAGATGGGTGTGGATTTTTAATCTTTAAATTAATTAATTATGGATTAATGAGAAATTGATATATCATTAACGATTTATTTTTATTATTATCTAATATTAAGGTTGTTAAATAAAGAATATTTTGAAGATGGAAGATGGATGTAAAAAATATTATAGAGTTAAAAGGTGAATATAACAAACATTATAGGTAGGAGTGGGCATTGTATGGTATATAACGAATTATCATACCGAAATATACTACTTAGTATTATTATAAAAATATTTAGACATTGAAACTTTCGTTACTCTATCTTGATTGTAATATTTTTTTATGTAACTGACTAACAAAGGGAGTTATTTGTATTTTTTTTTTTTTTGAATATTTCTTCATATGTAATGTGTATTTATGAAATAATTGAGATGTGTTTTTGAAATCTTAAAATAATAATATTTTATTATATGAGTATATATTATCGAAGTTGAAAAAATTATAATTACCGATTACTATATCGCAATATATTAAAATAAAATATCAAAATACTGAGTCATATCAAATTAAAATAATCAACAACAATAAACCCAGTATATTTCCATATAATAAGATCTGTGGAGGATAGAATGTATGCAGTTTATACCACTATTATATCGCATATTATAATAGTAATATAATACTTTTAAAAATTAAATACCAAAATTATGTATGGAAATTTCAAATACTACCATGCCCTAATTAGGACCAAATGGTGAATATAATATAAGTACATGTTTACATCATTTCCCACAGACGAACGGCATTACTTTTCCGTATTCTTTTGGTTACCCAAAAAGTCGTTGAAAAAAGTGGAGTAGAGGCAGAAGAAAAAGCAGTTTTCGAGAATTTTTCGAGAGAGTGCACAAAATTCGGGCATGGAAGGAGGTGCACAGTATAATCCCCGCACTGTCGAGGAAGTTTTTGGAGACTTAAAAGGCCGTCGTGCCGGGTTGATCAAAGCCCTTACCACTGGTATACTCTCTCTCTTTCTCTCACGCGCCGACGCATTCCCTTATCTACCAATTGCATGTATATCCTAGTAAAATATTTTTTCCCAAAATTATGAGATAAAAAATTCTTCTTTTTCTGGGTTTGGAGAGTTCGATTTGTTCTTTCGGTTTTGTGTTTTTTATTTTTAATTATTTGAGTTTTATAGTGTTGTATTATTGTACGCTGTGATACTTCAGAGGTTTAATTTGGCCATTCTCTTGCAGATGTTGAGGAATTTTATCAGCAGTGTGACCCTGGTGAGTTAGGGATCTTTACGGTCTAGCGCGTTTTAAATAGAATATGCATTATTTATTTGGTACTGTTTTTGATCAGAAAAAGGTCCAATTTTAATTGATGCGTCAGGTGTCTTTGTGGTAATGGGTGCCCTCTTAGTTATGGAGTAATAATATAAATATAGTCTTTGAGAAGATATTGAACTTTATAAACTTGCAATGGATTCGTCCGCTCACACTTGCTTCGTGTTTCTGATTCCTATTATCAAGAAATTAA
Organism: Capsicum annuum; assembly: GCF_002878395.1. Classification (NCBI taxonomy): domain Eukaryota; kingdom Viridiplantae; phylum Streptophyta; class Magnoliopsida; order Solanales; family Solanaceae; genus Capsicum; species Capsicum annuum. The sequence goes on along the minus strand of NC_061115.1, from coordinate 100,318,003 downwards.
TTTGCTAATTTTCTGCTTCTAAATCTCACTGCATTATTGTTGTTTAACCTCCTTTTTTCGTTTTGCTGGCTTGTTTATGTAGTTGCTCTTATGTTTTCATGAGTTCTAAATTGAAGTTGTTCATTTATTGGATGGACTCTATTTGTAGACACATTGTACTGACTAGCTATTTGAAGGGGAGCTTTGGAGCAACGGTAAAGTTGTCGCCGTGTGAGTTATAGGTCACCATTTTGAGCAGTAGAAGCAACCATGCTTGCATTAGGGTAGGCTATCTATGTCATATCCTTTGGGGTGCAGTGGGATGCTTTGTGCACTGGACTGCTCTTTTATTTTCTATTTCCTTTTTCGTCTTGCAGTGATTTCACTGAATTAAACCTTTTTATTTGATGCCCCCTAGGGAAAAGATGGATGCCCAATTGGGTCTTTGATCTTTCCTGCTCCTTCTGTTACAATTTGGAAAAAAAAAAACATTTTTCTTTGATTGGAAGGGTGTTATCTGCATCAGCAAATCTGAAAGAGGACGTGTGTGTGTGTTTGTTTGGGGGGGGGGGGGGGGGACCAATGAAAAGTTACAGTCCTCTTTTACAAGTAAGTGGCTATGTAGGTCACAGTTCATTGGATCCAGACTGGTCATGTTATCTATGTTTCCAAAAACTTTTTTTTGAAGGATGGGAATACATTTTTCAGGCCGTTCACTGCAGAAGGGACCATCTGTTCACATTTTACTTCAGCTCACCTTACTGTATTTGAGACTCTGAAAAGGGTATTCAAGAGCCTGCACAACACCCCACCCCTCATTTGTTTTCTTAGAATGGTGGCCTCCTCTCACCTTAGGTTGAGTGTAATGTGAATCAGTTGACGATTACTAGTATGATGAAGGAAGGAAGTAATAAAACTAGACACAAATATTTACAGTGAAAGGTATACTTGAACATGCAAGTTTAACAAAATAATTTTTCTTTTAAAACTTGCCTGTTCAGTGGACTTGATACTTGCTTGAGCTGGCCTAAAGATGTGTCAGTCATTTCCTTGCTACCGTCACTCAGTTATTGTCACAAACTTGACTCCAGTTTCCAATGGTTAGGCATTTTAAAGTTGAAATATTTTGGAAGGCTAGTGTTCCAACTTTCTAATAATGGGCTAGGTTATGGCTTGAAATGTGGATAGGTTCATGAATTTGGGGCTCAAAATCTATTAAATATATTTGACTTGACTGTGAAGTTTTGTGTTCTATTGATCATCTTAATGGGGTAAACTGCTTCAAATCGTTGTTCTATATTCCCCATGACAGTTTGTGATTTTGGAAGATCTTATAATTCTTCGTCATCCTGATCTATGAATTCCATGAAAAGAATGCAACATTGTTCCTCGGTATAGATCCTGAAATGTCTTTTAGTGGAGTAAGACGTCTGATCCTGGAATGTCTACCTTAGACCATTAAAACAGATGTTCAAGTACTTTTATGGTTTCTTTGACATATTATTTATTGCTTAAAAAAGGGCAGCCCGGTGTGCTCTATAGCTCCCGCTATGCGCAGGGCCAGGGAAGGGCCCGACCACAAGGGTCTATTGTACGCAGCCTTACCTTGCATTTCTGCCAGAGGCTGTTTCCAAGGCTTGAACCCGTGACCTCCTGGTCATATGGCATCAACTTTACCAGTTACTCCTAGGCTCCCCTTCATTTATTGCTTAACTTTCTGAAAAATAGATTAGGTCATCTAAAACTTTTTGATGATGTCTCAACCTCGAAAGTTTCTTCCCTCTCCTCATTAAAACCTTGCAGAAAAGGAAAATCTTTGCCTTTATGGATTTCCAAGCGAGCAATGGGAAGTCAATTTGCCAGCTGAGGAGGTGCCTCCTGAGCTTCCAGAGCCAGCACTAGGTATAAACTTTGCCAGAGATGGGATGCAGCAAAAGGACTGGTTGGCCCTAGTTGCGGTTCACAGTGATGCATGGTTACTCTCTGTTGCTTTTTATTTTGGTGCCAGATTTGGCTTTGACAAAGCTGATAGGTATGTACACTTGGTTTTTGTTGACATATTTTACAAAAAACAGTTGCATTGCCTTCTGCCTTCCTTTCCGTGTATCCAATTTTCCTTTGATGAATTGTTTTTTTCAGTTCATCATTTATATTTATTTATTGTGGTGTAGCTTACTAGGAGCTGTTTATTCTGTTAAGTAACTAAGCAGTGTTACTCTGCAAAACCCTTGTATGTGAATGGTCACAGGAGATGCATGTGCATGTTTGTTCATGAACAGAAAAGCAGTTACCTGCTTAGTTTACTTTAGTGAAAAGCTTCTTGTTTTACCTATTTTTTGTTGTCTCTGTGATTCAGGAAACGCCTGTTCAATATGATAAATGACCTGCCAACCATTTATGAAATTGTCACTGGAGCTGCCAAGAAGCAAGTAAAAGATAGATCATCAGTCTCTAATCATAGCAGCAACAAATCCAAGTTAAACACTAAAGTGGTACGAGTCACTCTGAAACCCCCGACCCAAATAAAAATTGCCGATTCTTTTATAATCATTTCTTTGCAGTATTCGTTACAAAGATAGCAAGTGGTAGTTCCTGACCAAATCCTTGGACTCTTGGACCATAGGCCACCAATATTAACCTTGAAATTTAAGGTTGTAGTCTAAAAATTAGATATCCAAAAAAGAAAAAAGAAAAAGGGGGTTGTGGCCTGAAAGTATTGGTCAAGGGATCAGTTATGATAGTTGGGATATGACCCATGGATATCACACCCATCTTTTACTTACTAATTTGTTTATATGTTTGTAAATTCTTTACTTCAGCCAGAGGTGTAGTTAGGGACTTGTATACCTAACTCGTATTGTTTTTGAAGACTGATGACTCATATGGCTAGTAACTAGTCCATAGAGAACAATTATAGTGACTAGCACAATTTGTTATATAAGATAAATGACATGGATGACTCAAGCATTTGTGCATTTTCCTCCTATAGTTAATATTGGAGAAATGCGGATGAATTGAGTGGAGCTGATATAGAGGATATAGTTTATCTAATTTGCTTGGACTCTTCACTTTCGGTGCCGCCCCTGTGTCGACACAACATGGTTGTGGGTGTGGGATCTTTACGCGATCTGGTCAACCGATTTTGGATACTTTGACCAAAATCGACGGAGAAAGTCTAGACAGGGCAGCCCGGTGAACTAAAGCTCCCCTATGCGCAGGGTTTGGGGAAGGGCCCCACCACAAGGATGTATTGTATGCAGCCTTACCTTACATTTCTGCTAGAGGTTGTTTCCAAGGCTTGCACCTGTGACCTCCTGATCATATGGCAACAACTTTACTAGATACTCCAAGGCTCCCCTTCGGAGAAAGTCTAGACAGATTTAATGATATCTATAATCAAAACAAAAGTTAAGGTGAAATTGAGGAAAAATGGGATACCTTGTATATAAAAAATTCCGTCACTCCTTTTCCGTTTATCTCCTTCCAGGATTCTCCTCTCGATCAATATTTTCTCCTCAAGTATTTCACATAATGTCACATAATTTAGGTTTTATAACTTTGCTTTAAGATACTTGAATTATTTTTAGCCGAATTCCAGCATCCATATCCATACTTGGATCCGTATCCCGAATCTTAAAAGTGAGATCATGAGGATCAGACCTCTAGATCCGCTCTGTATCGAACAAGTCCGAGCAACTTAGCAATTTATGGATCAACCCATTTAGTTTGAGTTTAAGGGTTAGTTGACTATGGAAGATCCACATGGTAAAATATGGTCCACTTGTACCCATGCTATTGACTAGATTTTTGGAATATGTATACGTATTTTGGTTAGAAATGGCAACATGTCATAAGGTGCACCGACGCACTTTGCAAATAACATTGGTTGTCTTTTCTTCTCTATGATATTGCTTTCTATTTTATCTTTTTCCTCATTGCATATTATTCTCTTTTGTTTCTTTTTCTTTTTTCCAATGTGTTATTCCTTTTTTCTCTTTTTATTCTTTCTTTTCTCACAAGGTAATTTATTATCTTTTGTACGTCATTAATCATACGTCATTATTCATTAATCTATAGACGACTTTTACACAAATGAGGCCTCAAGTTCCAAGCTAGTTACTTAATCTCGAAATTAGATCTGTATACTTCCTAGCCTTCTTGGAGTTACTAAACATACTAACTCTTTCCTGGATTTCTAGCTGAATTTGCTGTAAAACTGTGTCTTTGTCTATAGTAGGACCCCCATACAGTTTCCAACTTCTAGCAGTCCAGATATGATAAAACAAAGCATGATAAACCAAGATGCTTGCTCATCATCTTCCAGCGCTTCCTCCTAAGCTGTTGCAGAGCCCTTTCAATGTCAACCTGTAGCAGCAGATCCACCTCTAACCAAAGTCATTCCACAATGCAATGGACTAGACACATTCCACAAATAGGTGCAGTTTCCACATAACCATGCTCAGATAAACAGCAGGTAGGATCATCCAGGGAATTCCCATTTTCAGTATCCTATCTTTTGTCAGTAGTTTCCTTTGAACACACAGCCACTAAATAAACCTGTGATTTGGAATTCATGGCATTCCATATAGATTGTGACAGGTTCCATACACGTCTCCTTCCAATCAAAGAAGATAACTCAATGATACTGAATATTCTCCCGAATAAGTTAAGAGTATATTTCCTGTTTGTATACCAGTCACCGATCACCCCTTTCAGTTATGAAGCTTCCTCCAATACCAATTTCTATCAGCTGGTGAAGAATGTGCACAGAAATTTGAGTCCTTCACATACACCCCATGAATCCACTTTACCCATAACACATTAGACTTCTTATTCAAACTCCAAATCAATTTGCCAACAGATGCCATATTCCAGGCTGTACAGTTTTTGATGTTGAGTCCTCGAGTCCTCAAACTTCTTAGGTAAACACAGGTTTTCTCAGGCCACCAACTCAATTTTCTTCCTCTTATCATTGCTTCCCTATAGGTATTCTCTTCATTTCCTATCCACATATTTCAGCACACCTTAAGGGAGTACAAATACCGAGCCACAAAAGTTGTGGAATGAGAACATAACTGATATAATAATCTGGATCCTATCTGCATATGATAAGTATCGTGCTGATGCTTAAGTAATCTTCTCAGTGATCTTGATCAACAACTGATGGCAATCCAGTTTGTTCCACCTTTTAGGAGATAAAGTTAAGCCAAGATATCTGATTGAAAAGGTCACCAAGGCAAAACCTGTTCTCTTTAAGGGGTCATTTGGTAGAGTGTATAAGTATAATGTTGAATATGGTGTATTCGTAATACTTGCATTAGTGATGTTGGTATTAGTTATGCTGACATTATTTCTTATACACTGTTTGGTTTGGTATATTAAAAATAATGTCTTGTATAATTTTTTTTAAAAAAAGTTGTCAAAAATACCCTCTACATTTCCTCCAACAATTCCTCAAACAAATCCAAAACTTAAAAATCCAAACCCTTCTTTCCCAAATTTATAACCTCCAAAACAAAAAAAAATCCAATTTCATATCCATACCCCAATTACAAAACATGATCCTAGTTTCCTATTCACGCTTGGGGGATTTGAGACTCTATGTTTGAGACAAATATGAAGAGATTGTTGGCATTAGATATTTGAGATGTACAAACACTAAATACTTGGTACAACACCTCTATTAGCCCACACTACTTAACACAATTTGCAAAATCAATGACTTCTGCCCATTAAATTGGATTCCCTTCTATTCAGTCATCATCTTTCACAACAAAACTAAAATCACCTATTCACTGCTATTATCGCTGTAAGATTTAGGGCTTATAAACTGTCGAATTCGATAAGATGTTTGCGACTGTGATAAGGTACATAGGGAGGAAACCAAAGCCAAAGATGAACTCAATTGAGCTTACAATATTGAGGGTAAAGTGCTGATGGAAGAAAGACTTTGGGAAATGTTCTAGTAAGGCTTTGAAGGGCAAACTTGTCATTTATTAAGTTAATACATGTGTTAAAACACTTGGTATTATTAATACATAGGAAATGATGGGTATTAATGACATACACCTTAATACACAATAGTGTGTATAACTAATGCAAACACTAAAATATTATACCAAACAAGGTATTAATAAGAGAAAAGACACTATTTCCCCCCTGAAATTGTCCGGTCAACTTACTTTAGCACTTAAACTAAACTTCTGTTTATTTACCCCCCCCTTAACATCTTTAAAATGTATTATTTTCACCCCTCAAGCTGACATGAAATTTTTTTTAGAAAAAAAGAAAAAAAAATTGCATTTTTTAAATTAAAAATTGATATGGTCCCACTTTTTAATATATACTAGTTTAGGTGTACGCGCCTCGCGGGTGTACCTCACTTTATTGAATTCAAACATTACACTAAATAGGATATTTGTTTAAATAATATAGATGAATACTACAATTAAATTCAACATCTTTTGGAGAATTAATTAGATGAGCATCAATCATATTTTCCCAATAAGTAAATCAGTTTCTCCTTCAGTTTAACGTGTATCTCAAGAAGTATTTCCTCAATAGAATCCTATTTTAAAAATAATTAAATTATAAATTAAAGAAAATAGTGAAAAGATAATTTTATCTAAAGAAAGTCTTTTAATAAAGGACAAAAAGTTCAAATCACTTTTCTAAGGGTCTTCAAACTTTTAATATATTATATATATATATATATATATATATATATATATATATCCCTTCTTCTTCAATGACCCCAGCCCCCACCCTCGCCCTTCATTGCCATCTTTTTCATTACACCACCACCACAGCTCCTCCTTTAACCACTAATTTCACTACCACCAGCCTCCTTCCCCTCACCCCCACCCCCATCACACCCCCACACTAATTTCTCCTCCCTAAACCCGCCACCCGCCACCCCACTCCCCCTTCAACTACCAGTTTTATCACCACCGCCCCCCTAACCCCCAATTTCTTCTTTTTCTTCAATTACCAAATCCTTCACCCCCACCTCCAATTTCTCCTCCTTCAATCCCTTTGACTTAAGATCATTAAAAAAAGAATGAAATTTGATTTCAAAAATTAAAAGTTATCTTTGTGTATTTGAAAATTTGAAATAAAATTGAAATTGAAGAAAAGTTTATTAGTAGTGGTGTTAGTGGTGGTGGTGGTGTTAATGGTGGCGGTGATCTTAATTTTGTGCGTATAATCTTTTGTGGGTTTGTTTTAATCGTTTTTCGATGAGTTTTGCCGGAATGTGAAAGAGATTTTGTAGTTGTTATTGCCAGAATATGAAAGAGAAATAACATTTTGCCGGAATAACTTTTCTTCAATTTCAATTAATTTCAACCCTTTCGATTTGCCGGAATATGAAAGAGATTTTGTAGTTATTGCCAGAATATGAAAGAGAAATAACATTTTGCCGGAATATGAATTTTGCCGGAATAACTTTTCTTCAATTTCAATTAATTTCAACCCTTTTGATGGTGCCAAAGTCTTGCCAATTTTGTGTGTATTTTTTTTTTTGTAGGGGTGCTAGATGGATGGTTTGTTTGATACGGGGAAGGGGGGTCGGTGTTTGCAGGGGGACTGGGGTTTGATGAAGAAGAAGAAAGAAAACGGGGCACGTAGGGTGGGGGTGAGGGAGGAGGGTGGATGGGTCTGATGAAGAAAGAAAAATGGGTGGGGTTAATTTTTGATATTTATTTACATATATATATTATGTGGATTTTTTTTTAAATTGTAACTTCTTACGTGGCAATGACATGACACTGATGTGGCAATGACATGGTGCGAGTGTAGTGCACTCTCCGCTGTGAGAGTGGTAATTCAGCTTGGAGGGGTGAAATTAATACATTTTAGAGATGTTAAGGGGGTAAATAAATAGAAGTTTAGTTTAAGTGCTAAAGTAAGTTGAACAGACAAGTTCGGGCGGGGGGGGGGGGGGTGATGTCTTTTCTCTATTAATAACACACAAGAATAATGCATGCTACTTTGTTTTAATACACTCTCCCAAACGACCCCTAACAATTTCATTTTGGTATCCTCCTCTACCCATGCAAAGTTGATATTAGATTTCTCTAGATTAGCAATTAAACAAAAGTTTTGGTAAAATGTTCAAGGGACTCCATGATTCTGTTCACAAAAGATTGATGACCTTTACAGAAGATCACAAATCATCTGCAAATATAAGATTAGTCAACTGGCTTCCTTTACACATAAGATGAAATTTGTAATCATGTAACTCAGCCACTTTGCCCTAGGTTCTAGAAAAATATTCCATAACAAAAACAAAATAATAGAGTTGAGGTGGATTACCTTGCCTCAAGCCTTTTTTGCCTTCAAAATAACCATGACCCTCCCCATTAACTTTCACAGAAAATTTAGTTGATGTAACAATGCCATTGTAAGTTTTACAAATCTTCCGGGAAAACCAAACGCCAGTGAGCATTTCCTCCTCAAAATCCCACCTTACTATAGCATATGCTTTCTGTTAGAATATGAGTAAGAATAAGAATAAAATATTGGTACTATATCATATGCTTTTTGTTAGAATATAAGTAGGAATAGGAATAAAATATTGAATCCTACTTGGAAAAGGATTGTAGTGTAGTGTTCTAATTGGAAAAGGATTGAAATTTAGTGTCTATAAATATGGTCTTAGTGAAGTCATGTAAAAAACAACAATTCAATAATATTTTTCTCTTGTATTTCTCACATGGTATCAGAGTCTCTACGATCTTGGTAGAGAATCAAAGAGCTTCCGTTGTCGGCCAGTGGCTATAACCCATATATGCCGCCCGTTTGGCCAATTATCATGTTACCAAAAGATTGGGCCACCGTGCTTCTTTTCGGTGACTATTTTCTCATATCTAATTTGCATAGCACCGTGCATCTTTCCGGTGATTACTTTTTTGTATCTATTTTCCATAGCACCGTGTGTCTTTCTGGTGACTACTTTCTCATATTTGATTTGCGTAGCATCGTGCATCTTTCAGGACTACTTTCTTATTTATGAGTTACATAGCACCGTGTGCCTTTTCGGTGACTCCTTAGATCTAATTTGTCTTTCTGTTGACTCAGATTTGATTTGTGTAGGGTCGTGCCATAATTCCGACCCTATCCATATAATTTCTCTTTTCCAGTAGGGTCGTGCTATCATTTTGACTAATTTTTTTCTTGGATTATGATCACTTTTTTGTCGTCAAATCTAATAATCTAGCGCGTGAGCATGTTTTAGCTAGTTTTTCAATGACTTTCTTGTTTAAGATCTACTCATCTCTTGATTTCGAGATGACCCAAATATTTTATACCAGTTTTCGGCAATTTTCCAATGACAAATCGACTTTCCGGCGATGTTTGCTACTTTTCTAACCACTTTTTCAGTTTGTTCCTTTTCAACTGAGGTCTCCTAGACATCCAGAACAGTTTATCAGTTTTCTTGCAGATATCTTCACCAAGTTCCTCACTGATCCTCGTATTAATTACTTCCATAACAAGTTTGGTACATATACCTTCTATGCATCGGCTTGAGGATAAGCCTGTCAGGGGTTCGGTACCGGGATCGCCGAACCGGTGTAATTGGAATCGAATTTGAAAACAGGTCCCCATTGTCGGTGTCTTGTATCGAAACCGGTACTACCGGTACCGGGTATACCAAAATTTTACCTTGTTCCGACCTGGTCCGTTGGGATCGGAATCCGACTCTTACCATTTTTTTTAAAACTTAAAAATACATTTTATCTTAAAATTTTTTGTTATATAAAAACAATTTCTTTATTTCAAACTTTATAAAAATTTATAAGATTTTGACTTATAATTTTTTTTTCAAAAACTTGTAAAAAAAGTATTAAACTTGACTTATAGAAATTTTATAACATTGATTTATAAGAATTTATTAAACTTTTCCGAACTTTAAGTTACACTATTGAAGTTTATTTTTTTCAAAATTGTAAAGTTACAAATATGAACTTTATAATTTTAGCTAAGTTATTTATAACATTAATTGCATTAAATAAAAGACAAATTTTAAAATAAAATTAAGGTACATAGCCTATATATCTATTCAGATTTCATACGTTGTACATGTATTACAAATATTAAAAGAGAATCTAATCTATGCAACCACCTTCTAGGAAGGGTTCTGTTTGAATTAGATCTCTAGTATCTTATTAATATCTATAATGTCCAAAATATTCTAGTTGTAACTTAGCTATTTCTTCGGCGGACATATTTTTCAGAATTGGTTTTTTTCCTTGTTACTCCATTGCGTCCATTCCTTTATCACTGTTTTCCTCAAATATTTCATCTATTTCATCTTCGATTTGGGGAGCCCAAAATTTCTTCGATCGGCATTGGTATTATCTCTAAATAATACGAAATCTCCAAACTATCCTTTGCTAATGAATATTGATATCTCCAATTATAAATCTTCCCGAGCTAAAAGCTTGCTCCGAAACAACTGAAGACGCTTGACTTGCTAGCATATCTCGAACCACCCATGAAAGCTTTGGAAATTGTTTGATACGGGTCTTTCACCATGCTAAAAGTTAAAGTTGTCCATTTACATCTCTAATATTAACCCGATGTTAAGAAAGATATGAATCAGAATCATTAATGCTAAAGCATTGAAGACCAAGTTTTTCACCCAATTCGTCATCTAAATCATCATATCTTGGCCTAGAAGTAGGAGGTTCGGCCGACTGAACATTTTGTTCTGTAACTTGATACAAGTTATACAAGCTTCTAGCTTTAGATACTATGTTAGCACACGTTTGAACTGATGGCTTTTCATGAGGTCCAATTTCTAAGTTTTTGTAATTTTTTTGAATCATCATCATTACACCAATTTCTTCGAAAAGCGAGTTGAACAAAGCAGCTGTCAAATAAATTTGTGGAATCAAAAAATATTTTTTAAATTTATCAATTATAACTTCAATTGACTCTTTGAACAAAATAATTTCTTATATTCGTTAAGTACTTTAGAAACAACAATAATATTTACTAAAACCAAAGAAATAGTTGGAGTATATTGAGCAGTACTGTGTTAGTAGCTTGATAAAAAGTTTTCAAAAATTTACAAAGTTCTTGTATTTCAATCCAATCATCATCACAGTCTTAAATCAACATCCAAATTATGAGCATTATAAACCAATTGTATAGGTTCACGATACACATAAGCAACTTCAAACATTTGATATAAAAAATTCCATCTAGTAAGAATGTCTCTTGGAATATTTCTATATGGAATGTCACACTCTCCACAACGACGTTTAAAATCTATTATAGCATTTTTTTATTTTTAAAAATAAAACTACAAGCAACTCAAACTTTAAAACAACCATTTCCAAACAACTCAATACTGTCTTTTACTACCAAATTTAAAATATGTGCAACACATTTTACATGAAAATAATCATCATCTATTGGACAAAGTTTAACTTTTAACAACTCAATTTCAAATTGTTAGAAGCATTATCTAATGTGCATGCCATAATTTTATCAATAAGTTTAAAATATTTCAAGTTTTTCCCTATTGTACAAGCTATATATAGGAACCAATTTTAGTCTCGTCAACATATTTATAAGCAATTATTCTTTTTTGCATAATGGTGATCAATCCAATGAGTCGTGAGGATAAATTAATCATTATCGTGAATACCACGATCCATATTAGAAGTAATAGATATTTTACCTAAATAAGCAACGAAGAAAATGACAATGTTCAGCTTGGTATTCAAAAATAAACTAGATATCGAAGGGCCGTGCTAGCACGGACCCAATATATACTATCTTTTGTTTCAATTTATGTGACACAAATAAAATTTAGATAATTAATTATGTTTTAATATATTTTTAGATATTTTAAGTTGTTAGCTATTGTAATTTATAATATTTGAAGCTGTAGCTAATGTAATTTATAATACTCTCCTTGTCCAAACTTATGTGGCATTGATAGTCAGTTATGTTTTTAAAATAATTTAAGTTTTTAATTATTGTGATTTATAATATTTTTTCTTCAATTCCAATTTAAGTGACACTGATATAATTTCGAGAGTCAATCAGATATCACAATTGAAGTAGTGAAGCAGACATGTCTTAAATGACTCATAATAACTTATTAGAAGTGATATAGCAAAATTATTATAAAAAATAGTTGTGAAAAAAATTTAAGTCCTCATATAAGATGTCAAGTTAATTTAAAATATCAATAGTTAATTTATCATTTTTTGTTTATTTTACCTTTTTAGTAAATATTATTAATTGACTTTTTAATACTTAGATGACTTATAATAATTAATTAGGGATAAAATAGTAAAATTACGGTTGAAGCAGCTGAAACAGACATGCCATAAATGTCTATTTTACCTTTCTTATTAAATATTATTACCTTTTTAATACGTAAATGTCATATAATAATTAATTAGTGGTGATATTGTAAAATCATAGAGCAAGCAGACACGTTGACGAAGAGGTGCCTGCTTCTTCGCTCTTCTAGATAGTACTAAAATATCATTTTTAATTGTATTTCATGAAAAAACTTTAAAAGTGGAATTATATACTCGTTAAATATAATGAATAAAACCGGGGTGTGAAGAAAAACTAAAAGACAAACTCATAACGACAACCATTTTCGCTAATTCTTCTCTATGTAGATCTTCACTACATGTCGATGATGAGCTTGGGCGAGCTAGGTTATACATGTTTAAATGAGTCTAAACTATATTACCTCTTCCAAATTTTTCCGCCAATGGTATATCATGTCCTTTTGCTTTAGCCTCCTTTTCTAGACGAATAAATTCTTTATTACGTTTCCTCAAATGCTTACTTAGCAACCTTGTCCCTCCATTGTATCCTCCGTTCAAATGTTTCATAACTTTATGTTTCATAACTTTCTGGCATTTATTGCAAGTAGCGATATTTTTTACCCTATCATGCTCCATAAATTTCCAAACTAAAGACCTTTTAGTACGTTTGGTACCTTTGACCCTAGTAAATTCCGATAAAGGGGAACTTTTTCACCTTCTTCCTGTAATTCCGTAACCGGACTAGTAGGGGTAGGAGTTTCACCTAACTCTTGTTCTTCTGTATTATCTTCTTCCGGTAAGTCTTCTGCAAAATTATCATAATGCCTACTTAGGGTCTCATGGTCTAATTGCATACCGGCACCGACATCGAAACCAATGGGCTGTGATAAAGAATTTTCTTGAACATTACTAAATCTAGCAGTAATGAACTAGTAGTAGCACTATTTTCTTACTTCTACGAAAAACCTTACCAAAGATTTTTTTTGTACCACTACTATTTTTATTGGCATCCATAATTAAATTTAATATAGCTAAAATATTAAAACAAACAATATAAATATTATAACCAAAAAATTAATAAAGAACAAATATAGATACTAAAAAACAAAAATATAGAGATTAAAGTTGGAACGAATATATCGAACGTCTGCGTAAAAGTTGACGTATAACAAATGTCGGAATTTTATGATGATAATTGAAGCTTGTAATATCTTCAAAAAATCTCTTACTCCAATTAGCTAATGCAACAATTATAAATAGTAAGAGAATAATAAAGAGATTTTTAGAGTTTAATATATTAGAGAGAGTGAGAATTTTTGTGAGGGAAAAAAACAGGTATAAGGGGGTTTTTAAAGTGAAAATTTGTTAAGGGGTAGTAAGGTACTTTTTGTGTGTGGGGTGAGGGGTGGGGTGGGAGTCAAAATCGCCGTTGGTTGGCCCCCAACGGCTATATTAATGTTAACCTCAAAAAAAAAAATCAGATTTAAATACGATTGTTTTCCGGCCGGACCAGAATTGGGTCTACCGAAAAAAATCTAGGGTCCACACCACTACCAGGTTTCGAACCGTTTGGCTACCGGGTTTACCGCTTCCAACCTGTACCGCCCCGGACCGTAACGGGTACCGTGGCCGGAACCGGACCGTTTCAGTGAAGGTCCGCTCCGTTGACAGGGCTACTTGAGGGGGGGAGCGTTGGAATATGAGTAGGAATAGGAATATAGCATATAGAATCCTACTTGGAAAAAGATTGTAATTTAGTGTCCTAGTTGGACAAGGATTGAAATTTAGTGTCTATAAATAGGATCTCAGTGTAATTAGGTAGAAACAACAATTCAATAATATTTTTCTCCTGCATTTCTCACACTTTCCTAAGGGGTCTATTTTCATCAAACATCTAGCAAATATTTTCCTATTATAATGTCTCAACTCTTAACAAATCATGACAAATGAGAATGTTATGAACTAAACAAAGGCTGCTTGTGTCTTAGAGATCAAAGAAGGCAAGGCACTTTTCAATCTCTGACAGATGAGTTTGGATATGCACTTGTAAACAACATTGCAACATGAAATGGACCTATATTGACTAGCATGTGCATGGTTAGTAATTTTAGGAATAAGATAAATCATGGTGGCATTGATTAATTGGTTTAAGGATTTTACTGTTCCTGAAAAAATCCAGAACAACTCCAGTAACCTCCTCTCTAATGATTCCCATGTGGCTTTGTAGAAGCCTCTATGCTTCTACCATAACTATCAAGACCTGTGCTGCTATTACTGTTAATACCATACATTGCATTCACTCTATTACCCCCTGCCTCACCTAACAATGATTGATAAAATTCCACAGAGAGTTGTGCCACCTCTAATGGACTCATCCTATAGCTGAGTAATAGTCTGAATCAATCTCCTCTACTTGATTATAGATAAAAAATACTTTGAGTTGTGATCTCCTTTCCTAAGCCATGTCACTTTGTTCCTCTGGATCAATAATGATTTTGCATGTTCGGAGGATTCCTTAAATTTGATATTTGCCTCATTTTCAAGCTGCTATATAACTCTATCTTCTGGGCTCAAATGAAGCTGAGATTGGATTGAGTATAATTTATCCGTGTCATCATTAACTTCTTGAAAAATGTTGCTGAAGTTAAGCCCCCCTCAAGTATAAAATTAGCTAAGTATGCAGGCATGATGTCTGTCCAATCACCATTGGTGAAGCCCAGTCAATCTTCAAGCAAACACTATTGGTACCATGTTTGTCATTCTATGTAAGTTGACAGCGAGTCTTATCACTTCAGATAAGCCACATGACTCAACACAGTCATGGAAATCCTGTACCTCTGCAGAAGTCACAGGATTGCTCCCCACCTTATCCATTTCTAGTACCACATTGAAATCACCAAGAACAACACAGGCGGATAGGGCATACTTGGCTAAGGTAGTCCCATAGTTGCTTCCTGTCTTCTTTCAGATTGAAAACATAAGCAATAAAAAACTGCTGTTAAATGATGTATTTAAACTTACAAGTGAGTGCTTAAACAGACCCCTGATGGCCTCCACTTCAAAAAAATCTGGTCTCCAAACAATCAATATCCTTCCATTGTAATGAAAGTTATGATTTGTGATGTAGTTCCAGCACCCAAACATACTATCAGAAACTTGTTGAATTCCATTACGTTTTATCTTTGTTTCAAGCAGACCAATTAATCTTGCCTCTATCTTATTGCAAAGGAACTTCGCTTCCTTTTGCTTATTCGTGCTACTGTGGCCTCTAACATTCCAACTTAAACATTAATCATTCCCAATATATTTTCCACCATTTCCAACCTGACCTCCTTTATCAGTACCTTTATGCATGTCATTGACCTTACCGAGGGGAAGGAAAGTGTTTGCAACAAGCATAGCATCTTTATCTACCTCCATTCGGGGGATTTCACTCTTTGTTGGCTACACCAAACCGTCACTTAACTTATCTTGTGAGTTGATTCCTTGGAGGGTCCTTGTCCTTTAGCTTTTGTACCCTGTGCCGACGCCTGACCACTTGTTCCTGGCCTTGAAGCATTCTGAGTACCTTATTCATTGATAAACAACTCCCTTATTAGCATAGGCATTACCAGTAACTTGTTTTCCAGCCTTTGTAGGTTGAGTTTCTTGGTTAATAGAGTCATTGCTCTGCTTCTTTGTTTTCTGCTTCTTGCACACTGTTGCTTCAGAATAACCATATTTATGGAAAAAGGAGCAAAGTATTGGTTTCCAATCATATACCACCTTTTGTTCAATAACCATGCCCTTTTCATTCTTGAACGTGACTATTTTCAGGCAATTCTGTACCAATGCACACTTCAATGAGCATCCTCGCAAAGTTAAGCCTTATCTTCTTTTCAGTATTCTGGTCAGCCATTGAAGGCTTGCCAATTAGACTTCCAATTTTGCTCAAACCTTTGGCACTCCAATCTTTTAAATCCAGACCAGCAGCCGGATCCAAATAGGAACTGAACATATATCATCTGTTGATCAAAAAAATCATCTCGTGAGAAGTCCATGTCTTCATATCAAGACTTCACAATAAACAGTTTATTATCAAAGTGGTAAATTTAACCTTGTATAACCTCATTTTTTCCCATTTCTGAATCAAACCGCACTAACACAATAGCATTCTTCATCATGGCTTTCTTTTTTATCCCAATTTCCCCCATAACCTCTGAATTAAACTATTTAGAACTGCAAATGGATGATGTGCTCCAAGCACACAACAAACTATCGAATATCTCCAGTATTCAGTTTCAGATGAAATATCTTCAAGGTCAATTGCACGTATCTTCATTTTCGCTTTCTCCATAGGACTCACATAGTCTAATTTAAATCACGCATTAGAGATTTTTGCGATATCAAAAGTTTCCCAGATAGAAATTCTAGGTACAACAGACATACCTATGCTCAACCTCATCCACTCATGATTGTTTCCTTCCATGACTATCTATTGGACCGCCTCAATCCAGTCCGCTAACTTCTCTTTCACCGTCTTAACCACATACGGCTGAGAAATCTGCTCATTTTCATTGGGGTGAGATTACCACTCCCATCTATAATAGATGTCGATGTTTCCGAAATCGTAACTGTTTTCCCATTCGCTGCTACAGACTGCTTCAGCTTTCCTGCTGGTACCTTCGTCCCTGTCTCCAATGGTAGAGCTGTTGGTTTTGCTCTCTTACCCATGGTTGACGTATGCTAGTGCTAACATGTACCGCGAAAGAAGAAGCCAACGAAACTCGTTGCTGGGGCTTTATCGACTTTTACATAATTTGATAATATAACAAGTGTGCATATTTTACATATAAAAGTTACTTTTTCCGGAAAAAGAACAACAAATATATTTTTGCCTTTTCTCTTTGTCCGATTCCATTCCATTTGCTGTCAAATATTAATTAGTTTGTTATCTCTGAACTTGCATGTCCAATATCCGATTCCTGAATTCGTACCTCTCCTATCGTCAGTAGAGGTGCACTCATTTTCTTGAAATCTTAGACCCACCTTTGTTAGTTGAGAGGTATTTAAAAAAAGAACTAAATTTGTAAATTTTGTATTTAATCAATTGATCTTAATGGGACAAAAGCGAGGAAAAATCTATTGGAATAAAAGATAACAACAACAAACCCAGTGTATTCCCATCTAGTGGGGTTTGTTGCATGTTTTATTATGACTTTGTTTACTATCCTTTGTCTTGAGCCGGGGGTCTATCTGAAACAGAAACAACCTCCTGGTCACATAAATTAATCACCAAGTTGGAAAAAGAATCAGGTGAATATCAAGAAGGCATACCACTTAAATTATAGAAAGCCAAATTTTGTGGTGATTATATATATTATAAGTCACCCTTGTTTATTGACCAAATCCGGTGTGTATTTAACACGCACAAGTCACACCCAAATCTTGTTTGAACGACATGAGTGGGACAGGTGGTTTTGGAGGATCTGTGTAACATAGGGTTATGCTGTGTGGTCAGTGAATTATGTAGTTCGGTAAATCTACACAAGCCTTTCAAGCTGATAAGACATTGACTTTTCTTTCTATTGAAGTATGGAGACTTATTTGATCAGCTATGTCTAGTACCAAATGGGCTTAGGTAGTGTTATTAAAGGCCCTCACTTTGTCTCTTAAAGTGATGTGAAACAAGGGGTTATGCACCATGCACTTCATAGGAAGTGTGTGCTTCAAGCAAATGCTGAAATGATCCCAACAAGAAGCAGTCGGTGCTTTGAATCTTAATACTGAAGAGTTGGAGTAATAATGACATTATTGTATATTTGGGTACTAGCGTTAGTTATTCCAATTGTAGTTTGATCATTATAGTACTAAAATTACAAATATTTGGTATTTCTTTATGTCATGAATTGTGCTTTCATTTCAAAGAAGCGGCACTTCACATCTCGCTTTTCAATTCAAGCCCTATGGACCAGTGTTCTGAAATGCGAGCGCATCATCGCATTATGCGGTGGTGTGATGGGAGGCTTTCTCGCTGCGAGTAACTGATGCGAGGCTATTTAACAAATGCGGGCGCATAATCCTATGATGCCAGATGCGCTGTGATGCGAGATGCGAGCTAATGCGCTCTCATCATGTTGATTTTATTTGTAGGGCCATTTTTAAATTAAAAATAAAAGAGTCGGATCAATTTTAAAGTTGAAAAAGAGTCGGATCACTGTTGCCTTCACTTTTGCGAATTTTTAGGGTTTAGCTCTGAAGACAGTCGCGACCTCTTTTCTTCTTCACTGAGATTTTATGGTAATTTTTCTTCCTTCTTTCTTCTCTGTTTTGCTGTTTTTCACTGCTGTGCTGCGACTTCACTGTTTTTTTCTTTTTTGTTTTTTCACTTCTGTTGTTCACTGCTGCGATTAGTTACAGTTTTGCTCTATTTTCTTTCTCTGTTTTTTTCACTTTTGCTCCTCACTTCTTTTTTGCCCTCTGATTTGGTGATCAAACCTGTGATTTTGGTGTTTCATTTAAACTTTTGCTTATATATATCGTCTTTATTGTTGTTTATATAGTTGTTGTGGTTTTTTCAGGTATGACTTACTGTTTGGATGTTATTTGGTCTTTTTTCTTTAAAAAAATTGCGATTCACTTCAATGATGCGGCCGCATCGCTTCTCGCATCGCGTAATGCGTGATGCGGAACCTTGTCGCTTTTTTCTGCATCACGCTTCCCTGAACACTGCTATGGACTTTGTTGCTTCTTGCTTTTTCCTCTTTTTAAAAACACTAGGCCCAGCCACCACGGTTGCCCAAAAAAAAAAAAAAAACACTAGGTTTAGATTTATATGTTGCTATGTGAGATTGTGAGTTGTGAGTGAGTTGGGCTTTTGGTTTTGGTGATGTAGTAGGCAGTAGGTAAATGATGAAGTTATTTTGCATTTTCATAAGCTAATGGAGTGACTTTCTGTTGGTTTGAATGTTGTGTTTTCACAATTATACTTGGTAGTATTCTTTTCTTGATAAAAATAACTAAATTTCATTTAGCTGAATCTGCATAACTGATTTTGGTTTTCATTAATTTTCGGGTCAAAGTGCCTTGCAAATTGAAGTTCTACCTATTTTGCTTTTGCTTTTTATTCTGTAAGTTTTACTCTTTCCTCAGCTCTAGTCCTCATGTTGTGTTCCCATCACTTTAGTTATCACTTCTTCACCGCATGCACCAGGTTTTGTTCGTCTTATTTGAAACTAGACAGTCTCCTGCTATACATTCACCAGATTATCTTAGACAATCGTTTAAAGGCAGTGCATGGCTTGACTGTGATTCTTTATGCATGCATTGCTATATGTATTGAAATAGTTTCGTATTGAAATCCAGGGTAAATACACAAAGGTTGAAGTAAAAGATGAGGAAGATGGATTAGATGAAGAGGAGGAAGAGCATGGCGATACCCTATGTGGGGCATGTGGTGAGAACTATGCTTCAGATGAATTCTGGATTTGTTGCGACTTATGTGAGAGGTGGTTCCACGGGAAGTGCGTGAAGATCACACCTGCCAAAGCTGAGCATATAAAGCAGTACAAATGCCCATCATGCAGCAACAAGAGGCCACGCCCGTGACGTCCTGTTGTATTTGCTGAGTTCCACAGTTGTATTTGTCTCATATTGAACTCAGCACACTGCCATATTACGTACATCAGCATGTGGCATATTCACTCAAAATTTCTGGTCCTTGCTCTTTGTTTTCTGGATTATCTACTAGGTAAAATTGCTAGGTGCTCCTCCATTTGACTCTAAATTTGGACAACATAGAGGTCTTCTTTTAGGAAAACATTTTCCTGTGATTAATGCTAACTTGTGTAAAATTTAGCTGGAGGAGTCAGGTATAATTTAGTTGTTGAACTATTTGGACCCTGATGTTTAACTGAGAGTTGTGTTAGTCTTGGATTGAATGATTCTTTATGAGCGTATGCTGTGTTTTTGTGGTTGCACCTTATGATCTAGTTGACGAGGCAGAGTAGGCAAAATAAAGATAAAGGAATAATGAATTACAGGAGGACAATGAGTTTGAGCGTGAGAACAGAAAGGTACTAGTGTTGATTCCTTAGCAGCTTCTTAATAGAAAACATGCATCTCTGTTATCTCAAAGGAGTAACTGGGCTTCTTTGAAGTAAAAAGACTTCAAATTTCAATATTCTTGGAGAAAGAATCATAATAAATGTAAATAAGGCATCTTTTATCCAATTGCGAAGAGTTTGAACCAAGGTTTTCGGATGAACGGGGTAGGGTATTAATATATCTACTACATAATTTGGATGTCAAAATTTGTCCCCTAAAAAAGGATATGTTGTATGAACCTGTCGTGAGGTATAAGATTTTAAAATCTTAACCTCTTTCGTGGGTTCAACTACTTGTTTAGATGCCTAGGACTTTTGTGTATGTACCAAGCCAGCAACTTCCCTCAAAATTGTCCATTTAAGGATTGTGTACAAAATAATCTACTTTCTACCTGTGCTCCCCCACTTCGATTTCCCCATCATCGCAACCAGAAGAACCTCTTTGAGCAGCTTTTTATGAGTTCTTAGTTCTGTTTCTATTTTGCCTTTACTCAAAAACACTTGTATTGATTGATAATAATTTATTAGAAGATAGAAGTACCATTTGATCATAATACTACAGAACATCTGCTCCTAGCTTATAGTGGTTGGAGCATGGAGATGAACGCTCAACGCGGAATGGTTTTTCCTTTAAATCTTAATCTTAGGTTAAGGGTGTTTTGTACGAAGGAAAATATGCAAAGTTTTTTTTTTTGGAAATGAAGTATCTTATTTATTTTCTAATGTAAATAAGAAACAAGAAAAATTATTTCAAAAGCATTTTTACATAGAAAAATAGAAAAATACATCGACAGTGGATGGGATGGAGAGTGGGGGTAAGTGTTGGGGTTGGGGGTAAGGAGGAGACAATAGACTTGGAATGCCCTTTATGGGGTACTTTCTCTACTACGATTGGGGAAGTCATTTTTCTGAATTTTAAAGAATTTATTTCCTTAATCAGAAAAGAAATTTGATTCTTTAAAGGGAACCTTTTAAAATATTCAACCAGCCAAACATAAGAATATTGGATAACATCAACATCTTCTGGAAAATTTCTTTCTCGGTACCAAACACACTGAATTCATATCAGCAAGAAAATTAGGGCGACTGGAATTGTCATCCAGGGGGAAGGAAGGAGATGCCACTTGACATGAGAATAAAGGAACAAGAATCAATGTCCAAAAAAAGGGTATGGATTGCTAAGTTTCAATAGAATTGTGATTCAACGGAACATCACAACATCGGGAACAAATCTTCCATCATTGCCACAAACACAAGGAATCACATGACTATTCAGCACATTTCTTCTATTAGTGAAAAGGAAAACACTGTTCGCCATGACAACGGCTAAAAATGCACACTAAAAACTAGGAACAGAAGAACATTCCTTAACATGTCATCGACAACTGCACAAACATATTACTGGTTCAGCACTATCACTAAGACACACACAGACAATTAGGCAGAGGACATCAGTCCTTTGTCTTCTGAGCCACTCGCTAGTTCTTTGATGTTCAATATACACTTGCAGCTGCATTTCTCTGGTTTTTTAACCACGAGTTGGGTGGTCACTTCCAAAATTCGTCTTCCCACTGAATAACACAGTTTGCACAACTACTTCAATCTAATTGTTTCATTCGGTAATATCACATTTGGATTCCGGATATGTGGATTGAGTGCTGCTATATCCTTCCATTTAGTTCCTGTGCCGTGAACCCTAGAAGATATGCTCCATAGTGTATCACCAGGCTGCACAGTGGTGGTTGCTGATGAAGCAACAGCTGTCTTTGAAGATTTGTTAGCAGCCTTTGACTTCATTAATGGATGTTTATTTTTCTTTCCCATTCCATTAGCAACCAACCAACGAGAGCCAGACTGTTCTTGAGCTGTGGAACCCCATAATTTCTTTTTACCTTGCTCGATCTTTAGACCTGCAACATGCACTTCGGTTATTTTGTACTGTGCGATCTGCTCAACCTCGGAGATTTTCTCTTCTTTGATGTCCACTTTCGAGTCCTTTTGGGGAGGTTCAGATCCATAGTCATCATCTTCATTGTTGTTTCTAACCTCAGAAACTGTGCTGTATATCTTAGGTTTAGGTGGTACAAACAATCTCTCTACCTGAACAAAAGCAAGCATAGGCGTACCAACTGGCTCATAATTCCGCAAAGGATCACGAAGCTGCACCATTAGTGCCACCGTGAAGTTGTTTCCGAGAAAACCACACTTCCTTCCTTTTCCACGTCTCTTCTCTCCCTTCGACCTGTCCTGAAACAAGTCTGTGCTGATAGCATGATGAGCCGCCAGCAGTTTGGAGGTTCGCTCGCTAATCTCATCTTCATCGTCAATTTCTCCCGAGTCCAACCTCATCCATTCATCAAGTGTCAGAGATAAGCCCATAAGCCCATCGACATCATCACCGTTCTCTTTAATGTCCAGAAGCTTCAATCCACCTGCCCCTTCCAGACCTACCGCTGCACCAAAATTGACCTTCTGTCCCTCAAAGGCAGAAAATTCACCAATAGATTGAGCGCTAATGCTTGAAGGTGAATCCTCATCTGACATGCCTGTCTGTATTCTCAAACCCTCAATTGAAAGGGCTTCAATTTTATCCATTGCCAAAGGAGCAAGATCTTCCAAGGATACACATTCGGCGTCCATGTGAGTAGTAGAACTTGTTTCCAACTTACTGGCCATTGGTCCATGCGATTTTCCCTTTTTACTGCTTGCCATATTTTGCCCAAATTCAAACTCATTTTGCAACAAATTTTGCCTGCAGAACAATTTCATACAAGAAATAAGTAGGTGCAATTATATGTACATTTGCAGTAAGGAAACAGCAACCCAACTATAGAAAGCAAAATGTAAACAGAAAACAAACCTTTCAGGTCCTTCTAAGCTTGGTGCATTTTCCCAGGCTATTTGTTCCACTGTCTTCCCAGTTATATCTTCCAAAGGCATTAATTTATTTGCCTGCATCGAGAGCTTTTCTATTCCAATGGAGGCCAAGTGCTGCAATATGTCCTTTATACCAGACCCCATTTCTGCAGGCACCACCAACGGACTGGATACTTGCATAATTAAACTCCCTCCACTCTTAGCATTCTCGAAAATTGCAGGATTCATTGACCTTAAAAATCCTCCATTTTTAGTCTGTAGCAAGTTTCCTAGGCCTTCTCCAAGAGGAGGCAATGGGTAAGGGTCTTCAGGAGGCATGTCAATTGGGCTGCCATAACCACTTGAGCTTTTAGGATGAGGATATCCAAATGACTTCTCATTCAAGCCCCATTCACACATCAAAGCCTCCGTCTCCAAGTCCTCCAATATGGAAGCTCTTGTTTTGTTACTTGTTGCCTCAATTTCTATCTTGGGCATCTCCTCATATGATTGTGCAGCTCTCCACTGAGATACACTTGGAGAATCAGCAGCAAATTCTTCAATGTCCATATCAAGGTTAAACAAAGAGCACCCACTAGCCAGAGTGTCGTCCTCAAATTGCCTCAATAATCGTTCTCGTGGGGAGTCAGGCTCACTTTCAGAACTTGGGCCAAATGGACTATGCTCAATCCCTAGCATATCCAGGAAATCACTAGCTATGGATTCAGTAACATAATCCACGCTGAGGGATTTTCCCTTCCTAAGATCTTTATAGTTCGCTTTAGCGTCCAAGTAACTATCATGATTTATTACTTCACAGCCATGTTTCTGAGAATCTAATCCCTTGTTTGCCAAGTCAGAGACACTGTTTAATGCAGACTCCAGTTCTCTCATAATTAATTCTTTTGCTGATTCATCTGTCTCAAAATTGTTAGCACTAACTGCAAGGTCTTCATTCTCACTGTCAAGACCCTTGGCCGACTGTACAGGCTGGGCCTCCTCTTCAATGGGCATCTTCAAGGTACTATCAGGTACAAGTCTCTCTGTCACCGTACCATCAACAGTTTTCATTTTCATAGAATCGTTTTCTTTTCCATCCAGTTTCTCCAAGGGAAGTTCTATGCCTTGCTCTATGACAGAAAAATCACCAATTTCGCACTCGTTTTCAACATTTCCCTTCACAGGATCTGATAACAAGGCTAATCCTGGTTTGCGGTTAACAACAGTATTAGAGAACACATCAATCTCTGGTTTAAAATCAAATGAATCTTCCAATTTCTCTTCCTCAAGCTTCTGATACAGCACTTCTACAGATTTGTATAGGTCAGAACTCGGCGCTGGTACAATCTCATGAAGATCTTTTACATCTTCTGCAGACTGCTGTGAAGTAGAAGACCGAGCAGGAAGGCTTCCAGCTCGCCTTATTATGCTCATCTCATCACTTTTCTCAGATTGTGCAAGAAGCTTTGCAGCACTTGCACTGTTCTGTCTCAAGTTCCGCCCCTCAAGAACGTCCCTATTGTTAGGAAGCATGGCAGATGTGTTTCCATTTCCCACTATATTATACCCAAAACTAACATTCATGCTTGCACCTTTAGCCTTACCTGACAACCTGAAACTAGTTGTCCACTTACCTGAGCTTTTCTCATCCTCTAATTCTTCCAGCGTAAGAGGAAGAAACCTGGTAAGGTCAACCCGATGCTTCCCCAATTCAAGTTCAGGAGTACCATAAACTGAAGCATACAACAAACAATGTTTTGCCTCAAACTTTGCTGAATGATGAGGACCATTCCTACTCCCATATATAGAACATGTATAACTCAACTGTTCCTCAAACTCTGCTACACCTTCACAAACCACAACCGGACATGTCATCAACTCACCATCTCGCCTCCTCCAATGCACAACAAGGCTAAGGTCATTCAAAAATGCTGGTATCCCTACAATGCAATGGACTTGAAGTGAAAAATAGCAATTAAACCTTCGGTTTTTAACCTGAGTCAAGGACTTTAAACTCTTCCAACTCCAAATGGACTTCTTATTACTATCCTTCTCCAATAAATCTCTACCACTGTCTTTATTCTTCAATTTGCGCTCTGGTAAATGTGCGTTTCCAACAGACTTAGAACGACTACTAGCCGTAGACATCAGAATCCGAGGTTGGGTTTTATCCAAATATAGGGCTTTACTTATAGTTTCAATATCATTCAACAACTTCTTCCCATTTCCAGGCTTCTCACCAATTTTCTTCCTAGAATCCATTCTTGATAACATTCTTCTCCACAAAAACTACAAAAATGAACACAATTTAAAGATTATCCACAATCCAAAACAAAATCCTGAGAATACAATTAATAATTTTTCAATAAAATATAATAAATTAAGAAAACTTAAAACATGTAGTTCCATGCTTAAGCAAGATTAGCCTTTTAAGGGGTTTGGCGTAAAAAATAAACAGTCTTTAGGCAGAGGATTCTAAAAACCCAGATCAGCTTACTTCAATTGGCTCTTAATCAAAATTCTGAAGTGCAGATTCATCTTCCATGTTTAAATTAAAGTTGATAATATAATTAAAAAATATAAAAACTAAAAAGCTAAGAAAAAACTTTGTAAAAATAATAGGGGAAGAAGAAAAGAAAACTTTCACCAAAAAAAGAAAAAAAGAAAACTGAATTTCTTACGAGAGTAGTAACGGAGGGTCTTCAACGCTCTGATTGTCTAAAGGACTCTTTCTCTCTCTCTCTCTTTTCTCTTTCCTAAAGTTTCCTCCTGAGTTTCAAATTATAAAGAGTACAGACATCTTTTCGTGAACTTGTCCGATTAATTTATTTTAACACTTAAATTTAATTTTTATTTATTTATCTTTTTAATATTTTTAAATATATTAAAATACCACCTTTAATAGACTATCCCAAGTCAAGGCTCGATGTTGTGAAACACGCATCCTTTGATTCGTCTATATTATAACCCAACCCGTTCTCAATTATAATTGGACCCACCCTTAACAAATATACCTTCAAATTTTACCAAATAATCAATTTCACTTTTCTCTCTCTAAAACCTATCTAAACCACAATATTTTTCATCCGATTTCACTTCAAATTTGTGGTTGTTTATGATTTCTATCTTGCTCCTTGACGCAATTTAATTACCCCAAGTGATTATTACTCCCTCCGTTTAAAAAAGAATGACCTACTTTCCTTTTTAATCTGTTTAAAAAAGAATGACCCCTTTCCCCTTTTAGCAACTTTTTAATTCTAACTTTCCACATGACATGTTTAGGACCACAAGATTGAAGGGCATTTTGGTACATTTGACATATATTTAATTTAACACTATAAGATTCAAAAGTCTTCTTTATTTTTTTAAACTCCATGACAAGTTAAATTAGATCATTCTTTTTGAAACGGAGGGAGTAGTTGTTTTGATTGTTTTACTTTTATATTAAGGTTTTTCCCTTAAACAAATTCTAAGCTCGTATTTTTTGATTTTTTTTCAGATTTAGCATGGATTTTGTGTATGTGACGTTGAGGTTTCACCATGGAGGCAAATTACAACAAAAACCCCGTATTAAGTATTATGGAGTTATTGTTATCGACTGTTTCGACATTGATGTAGATAAACTTTCTTACTTTGAATTTGTTGGTTACCTGAAGGAAATTGGGTATAATATTTCCTCGTGTATCGTTTATATCAAACCTTCAAAAAAAATTTTAATAGTGACATGTGATGGGGACATATTGAGTATTATACCTCATCTTAAAAATAGAGATATTGTTGAGTTATCTGTGACATATTTGGTTGATGAGGCTGATGTGGTCCCAGCTATTGAATATGACTCCCATGCGGGAGGAGAATCTTGTCCCACTACTTTTGATAAAGAGTTAGGTCAAAACTTAGGAGACTGTGATAATTTAGGATTTGAAGAGGGCTTTGTAGAAGCTGCAGCACCTCATGAACCTACTATTAGTAAAAACTTAAATGGTGGTTGTACTGTAGCTAAGGGTGAAAACCTAGGTGATAGTGATGATATTTCTTCTATTGGTAAGAATTTAGGTGGTTGCGGTGGTGTTTTTGCTACTGGTGGGGACTTGGGTGATGGTGGTGTTGCTGCTAGGGGTGAGAAATTAAGTGGTGGTAGTGATTTTCTGGCTACTGGTGGGGACTTGGGTGATATTGGTGTTGCTGCTAGGGCTGAGAACTTAGGTGGTGTTGGTGTTTCTACATTTGGTGGGGACTTGGGTGATAGTGGTGTTGCTGCTAGGGGTGAGAAATTAGGTGATTGTGGTTTTTCTGCTACTGGTGGGGACTTGGGTGACGATGGTGTTGTTGCTAGGGGTGAAGACTTAGGTGGTGATGGTGGTAGTGCTAGGATGATGATTGAGTGGTGTTAATGGTGTTTCTACTATCAGTGAGGAATTGGATACTGTTGCTGTTAGTATTGAGCAGAATTTAGGTGACACTGCGTTTGTTACTGCAACAGATGTCCCAGTCATTCCATCAGATTGAAAAGGTGAAACTGATGTTAGTAAAAAATCAGATTACTGTGATTTCTTTGATGAAGGTGAAGATGATGAGTATGGTAGTGATGTTCATGAGGAGGTAAGGAGTCTAAGGGAACAAAAGAGGGTTGCCAAAAAGAAGTGATCTGATGAAACAAAAAAGATAAAAAAAACCTAGAATAAAAGGTGTTAGTTTAGGTAAAAAGGGAGTTGATGTGGGATATGATGAGGTTATATCCAAGAAAAAAAAATAGTCTAGAGGGCAAGATAGCTGGAGATGAGCCATATATTTATTCAGATGAAGAGGTAAGTTTTGAAATAGATTCTGATGAGGATATTTAAGGAGATGCTGAGGTTGAACAACCTGTTAGAAGAGAAGGAAAAACAAGAAGAGCAAAAAGAAATTATAAGAGAATTTTGTTTGATCCTACTTGTATATTAATAGTTTGGGAGCTTGGACTTTGTTTTGCAAATGTTGAAGAGTTTAGAAAAGCTCTTACTAGATATGTTGTTCAAGAACATGTAAAGCTAGATAAGTTTGTGAATGAATCAAAAAGGGTAAGAGTAAAGTGTGTAGATGGTTGTCCATGGTTGTTGTTTGCAAGCACTGATTCTAGGACTATAGATTTTCAAGTTAAGAAGTACATTCTAGTGCACAAGTGTAATTCCACAACAAAGAACAAATTGGTGAATTCTAAGTACTTGGATGAGAGGTACAGAGACAAAATTACTTCAGAACCTGGAATTAGAGTTGGTCAGTTTCAGCAATTAGTGAAAAATGATTTGGAGGTGTATATAGGGAGGACTGTAGCAAGAAAAGCTAGAAACATTATATTGCAACAAATTATGGGTGATCATGTAGAGGAGTTCAACAGAATTTTGAATTATAGGGATGAGCTCTTAAAGACCAATCCAGGTAGTACATATATAGTGAGGCTTAGTGAAGAAACTTTTGAAGGTAGAAGAAAATAGTTTCAATCATTTTACATATGTTTTGATGCTTTGAAAAAAGCATTCAAAGCTATTGTCAGAAGATGTATTGGGTTTGATGGTTGTTTTTTGAAAGGCGTTTGTAAGGGTCAACTACTTGTGGCTGTTTGTAAGGATGGGAATAACCAGATGCTGCCACTAGTTTGGGCAGTGGTTGAAGTTGAAAACAAATTCACTTGGAGATGGTTTGTTAGGCTTGTGAAGAATGATCTTGAGCTGGGAGATGGGTTTGAAGTGACTACTATTATTGATATGCAGAAGGTAACCTCATCTATTTTTTCTTATTCATTTTTTGTTTTTTGAAAAAAATATTTTATACTTTTGTCAACTAATATATTTTATTTTGTTCAAGGGTCTTGATAGTACAATTTCAGATTTACTGTCAAATGCAAAACAAAGAATATGTGCTAGACATGTTTTAGCTAACTGGTCTAAAGATTGGAGAGGTATTGAAAGAAGAAACTATTTTTTGAAGTGTGCCAAGTCCACATATGAGCAAGAATTGAGAAGAAATTCGGATCATATGGAGATGTTAGGTGATAAAATTTGTGAAGATCTTCTGTGGTATAACATCGAAAGGTGGTCTAAGGTTTACTTCAAATATCACAGTTGTTGTGATAGTGTTCACAACAACATGACTGAAAGCTACAACTCATGGATATTAGGGGCAAGACACTAGACTATAATATCAATGCTTGAGGAAATAAGGGTTAAGGTGATACAAGACTATGTGTGTATCAAGAGATTCCAACCAATACAAGAACAACAAGATAAACAACAAGTTGCTAGTGAATCAAAATAGGCCTCACATGGCTTTACTAGAATTTGAGTTTGTGTTTTGAATAAGAAAATGAGATGAATAACAAGGAAACAATGCTAGTGAATCAAAAGAGCCCCACACGGCTTCACTAGACTTTTAGATTCAACAACACAATTTTAACAAGATTACAAAAGAGATAGAAACTTGACATACAATATTCAAAGATCTAAGAACCTTAACAATGAGAAAGGACCCTAGGACTAGTGATATCAACACCAAGTTCTTACTTGGACCAAGAGGAACTCAAAGTACCCCCATAATCCTAGTTTCTAGCCAAGATACAACACAAGGATCACTCTCCTTGTGAATTTCGATTTTGGGGCTTCTCAAGTGAAGAGAGAAGTTCACAAAAATTACAATGTAGTTGTTGTTTTCAATATTATGAATGAACTAAGGCCAAAATAACCCTAATGTTGTCTATTTATATTACGGCACAAATGAAAGATAAAATGACCCCTCTTGAGCTCTCCACAAACCCAAGAAATACAACCTCATGGACACCAAAAGAACACTTTTCTAGATTAGCATATAACTTTTTCTTTCGGAGGACATCAAACACACATTGTAAATGCTTTACATGTTCATCCAAGGACTTACTATACACCAACACATCATCAAAATAAACTTTTTGATAAATGGCTTCATCACATGATTTCTTAGCCTCATGAAAGTTCTTGGAGCATTTGTTAGGCCAAATGGCATAACCATTCATTCATAGAAACCGAATTTGGTCTTGAAGGCCGTTTTTCATTCATCACCCGATTGTATACGGATTTGGTGATAGATACTCCTCAAATCAATTTTAGAAAACAAACACGAACCACTCAATTTATCAAGAATATCAGGGTGACGATATTTTACCACTATCTTATTGATGGCTTGGCAATCAATGCACATACGCCAAGTCATATCTTTCTTGAAAACTAGTAGCACCGGGACCACACAAGGGCTTATACTCTCTTTGATGTATCCTTTGTTGAGAAGTTCCTTAACTTGGCGTTGCAATTCCTTGGTATCCATCGGGTTGCTTCTATAAGCCAGTTTGTTGGGCAATTATGAGCCCGACACAAAATTAATTTGGTGCTCAATGCCCCGAAGTGGAGGCAATCCTTTTGGAAATTCCTTTGGGAAGATATCCTCGTAATCCTGTAAAATATGAGAAATAGGGGAGAAATAGAAATGTTAGCAGGGTTAGTATTAAAACAATGAGCCAAGAGGAGCATCAGAGTGTCCTCGTCGTGATCCACAAATAGTTCCTTCCTTCTAGCCATCATCACCATGCTCCCGTGCCCTTTAGAATTTAGGGACCCCTCGACTTCCCCTACTCTCTCTCTCTCTTTCGGATTCTCCTCCTTCCCTCCACTCTCAGCCTTCTTTCATCTTTTTCTCAATTCCCATATCTTTTGGGGTAATTCATTCACTTGGGAAAGCAATAATGGATGAAAAGCAACCTTTTGGCCATCTTTCTTAAGTATATACCGATTGGACTTTCCATCATGTTTGGTCGACCTATCGTATTTCCAAGGTCTTCCTAATAATAAGTGACAAGCTTGCATTGGTATCACATCACAAAGCACCTCGTCATGGTAGTTGGCTACCTTAAAATATATCACGCATTGCTTTGTAACTTTTAACTCGCCGCATTCATTCAATCATTGCAACTTATAAGGACTAGTGTGAGGTGTAGTCGGTAATTTCAAGAAGTTCATCATTGAAATACTAACCACATTCGCATAACTTCCACTATCTACCACCATAGCGCATACACTTCCCTTCACAAGATATTTAGTATGGAATAGACTCTCCCGTTGGCTAGGATCATCTATGCCTTACTAATCATGACATTCCTCACTACAAAGTTTGGAACCACGCACTCTCCTTTTTGCAGATAAGCATCCTCACAATCATCATTATTATCATATGGCTCTCCCTCGCTCGTCTCTCCATCTTGAGGCTCAGCCTCACTCTCATCACCCTCAATACCCACTTCTTCACCAAGGAAATACAATCTACCTTCCCTTAGGATTACGTTGTGTTAGTTAGGGCATTCATTGGCTTTATGCCCCCAACCTTGACACTTGAAGCATTGAAACCCTTTAGGATTAGGATACTTGTGAGCTTCTTACCTCGGAGGGATTTTGTGGGCTATTTTAGACTCGGGCATCCTAGTAGTGGCGGGTTAGTCCTTGTTTTTGGGCCAACCCAAAGAGGATTGAACCATATCTTTTGCCCTCGGCCAACCCAAGGTTGATTGTCCCTTTGCTTTGAATGATGACCTCTCTTTAAGTTCCCTTTCAATCTCAAGAGCTGCTTGTAAAATACCTTCGAAGGTATCAAACTTGTGAAGTGTCAAATGAGTGGAGATCCCTTTGTTCAACCCACACTTGAACTGCATGATGTCATGACTAATTTTTTCTCCACGATGATTAAGCTTCAACATGAGTTACTGAACCTCATCATAATCTGCAAGTTGTACAATCTAGATAGCAACTCATGTTGATAATTCTCGGGAAGGTACCGTTGTCTTATTAGGTACCTCAACCAAAACCAAGGTGGTAGTTGTCCATCAATCAACTCATTACCAAACCGTTTGACGTATTCCCACTATGTGTTAGCATAGCCTTCAAAGTGAGCTATGGCGTAACAAATATTCTTCTCCTCCGAGATATCATTCACTTGAAACACTTTATCTCACGCTGACTCCTAAGCAAGATACACCTTGGGGTCACTTTCACCCTTAAAGATAGCTAGGCTCAATTTGATGGTATTGATGCCTACGTCTCTCTCTTGGTATCGGTTTCTCCTTTTTCCATACCCTTGGTATCTTCTTGGATCCAGAGGTCCCCCTCCCATCTCCTGCTCCCTCATGTAAGCATCATCAAGGGCTCCATACCCTTCATAATACTCTCTACCATAGTTCTCAAAGTGGACGGGATAGTTTTGGATATTTGAAACTTGATTTGGAGGGATTGTATTTTATGGGGGTGGTGGTCTTTGGTTTAGTGGAGCTCGAAAGAGAGGTCTTGGATTTAGTGGAGTTATTGAATGTCCAAGTCCCTCTTGCGGAACTTGAGGAGTTTGGGAATGGGTTGGTCTATTGGAGTCTCGGGTTAGGGGGTTATGGGTGGTTTAGCTTGCGATATTTAATAGAGCTAGTGAAGGATTTGGCAATTGTGGCCATGTTTTGGGAGTAACAGTGGTAGAGGAATTTCTATCATGTCCACTTGATGAAACATGTTGAGGAGTAGAAGGGCGAGAGTTCCTTTGACTCTCCACTTGTTCTAACCTCCCACTAATAGTCGTCACTTCTCCTCTTATGGCTCCCACTTCCGTACACAACCTTTTAAGAGTTTGGGTCATAGACTCAAGCAACAAACAAGTTAGTTTAAAACCTCTCTTCACCCACACTCTCTCAAATCACTCACACTCGAGCTCCACAAGTATTGTAGATTGGATAGTAACCCATGAATCCTTAAGGTTTGAGTATTCTCTTGTCCGGAGTGGATTCTTGTTTGAAACTTAAAGAATTCCCGTCGGACTAGATTTAAGAAGTTATAATGTATTCAAACGAAAAAAGTACACAAACAAATGATGACACAAATACAAGGCTTCAAAGGATTAATTTACAACCTAGTAGGAATGTACTAGCTTCCTAATTAGTTCTCGAGTCAATTAGAAGAAACTAAGAATCAATAATTAGAAACTAGAATATCCAAATTGAGCTTAATTAATAACATGAACAGTGCTTAAGGTGATGTGGCAGCATGGATTGGTCATGGGTCCATATGTTTTGTTCATCAACTTAAAGCCTTAATCTTCACAACTTTTATAATGGATGACTTTGCTTTTGGAAGGAAAGTAAAGTCTTGTAACTTTTTCAACTTTTTCCAACTCAAAAGGTGAGGCTTGACTTTACTAGTTCCACAGGACAAGGCTCCTAGTTTTAAGGAAAAGTGGTTGTTAAATCCAGGAAGTGATGTTGGCAAGTCTTCTCACAAACAACTTTACAACTTTGTATTGCAACCTTTTTGGATCTATTTTAGTCTTTATAGTGGCCAATACATGAGATGAGGAGAACATCAAGATGAACACCACAACAATACTTCAAGAACACAACCACAATTCGCCAACAACAGCCCACTTTAAACGTCAAGCAACAATAATACACAACTCGGCCTACTTCAAGTTTATCATACTACCACTTAAAGTCCACAATAGCAATGTCTATATGTTAAGCTCAACTCAACTTTAGACACCTTTTATGTTGATGAGAAAGAAATCAACACAAGAAACAAACTAGACAAACAAATTATTATAAATCTAACAACTATTTTTTGGCCAAAATATTCAAGAACACACTTTTGGTAAGAGCTTCCAAAGATTGGTTTTGTAAGAAAAAAACCAAGCATCGAGCTTTGATACCAAATGATATAAGACTATGTGTGTATCAAGAAATTCCAACCAGCACAAGAAAAACAAGTTGCTAGTGAATCGAAATAGGCCTCACACGGCTTCACTATACTTTGAGTTTGTGTTTTGAATAAGAAAATAAGATGAATAACAAAGCAACAATGCTAGTGAATCGAAAGAGCCCCACACGGCTTCACTAGACTTTAGATTCAACAACATAATATTAACAAGATTACAAAAGATATAGAAACTTGACATATAATATTCGAAGATCTAAGAACCCTAAAAATGAGAAAAGAAACTAAGACTAGTGAATATCAACACCAATTTCTTACTTGGACCAAGAGGAACTCAAAGAACCCCCAAGATCCTAGTTTCTAGCCAAGAGACAATACAAGGATCACTCTCCTTGTGAATTTTAGTTTTGGGGCTTCTCAAGTGAAGAGAGAAGTTCACAAAAATTACAATGTAGTTGTTGTCTTCAACATTATGAATGAACTAAGGCCAAAATAACCCTAATGTTGTCGATTTATATTACACCACAAATGAAAGATAAAATAACCATTTAACCCTTGCCATGGGGTGGCCTTGGAGGGTAGGTTTATTATACTTCAAGGATCCTCTTCACACTTACAAATATTTAAACTATTTGGTAGATCAAGTACTAACTCCCACACGGCCATTTGCATGAACAAGGCTTAGTCGTTGTAACTCACGTGCTTGGCTTCATGTGAAAGGTCTCGAGCTAGGAATTCCCATATCACAAGGTGATGAAAATAATAGGACAATTAAGGCAATTTTATGAAACATGGATAACTGATTTTTCTCCAATGACACTAAAAGTGTTGCAAGATAACATATCAAAATCAATGAAGTGTAATATTAAGTGGAATGGTGAATTTGGTTTTGAGCTTAAGAATGTGAATTTGAGGGATAATACTTGTACATGTTGGTCTTGGATGTTAAAAGGTATGCCTTGTTGTCATGCCGTTGCTGCACTACACTTTAGAAGACTAGAACCCATTAACTATATTGCACATTGGTATACTAAGGAAACTTACCTCAAGACCTATAGTTACTTCATTCAGCCTGTCACTGATATGCAAATATGGCCCAAGTCATCTAACATTCCTATTATACCACCTATAATAAGAAAGCTTTCAGGTAGACCTACAAAATCTAGAAGAAAAAAACAGAATAAAAATAAGACTGGAAAGTTGTCAAAGAGAGGTGTTGAGATGACCTGCAACACATTTCAAGACAAGGGTCATAATAAGAGGATTATCCATTGACTTCTTTTGCCTCACCAAGCACAAGTAGAGAAAAAGAAAGACCAAAAGATTCTACATAGGTAATATTCACTTGTAATTTACTGGTATTTTAATTCTTTTTCATTTTTTATCTCATTTTATTTTTTCTTTTCTATTGTAGGTTGCAGCAGCAGCAACAACAGTAGCTGTTGCTATTAGTACCATTGGCAGAGGGAGAGGATCAGCTACGGTAACTACAGCAATAGCTACTACTGGTACTACTAGTAGAGGGAGATGATCAACAACAACAACTACAGGAATAATTGCTACTGGTACTACTGGTAGAGAGAGAGGATCAGCTGCAGTAACTATAGGAACAACTACTACTGGTACTAATGGTAGAGGGAGAGGATCAACTGCAGCAACTGCTGCTACTATGGGTGTTGTGGAGCTAGTAAAGGTAGAGGATTTTATGTTGCAGTTGTTGGTAGAGCTGGTAGAGGCAGATGAGTTAATGCTGCAGTTGTTGGCAGAGCTGGTAGAGGTAGAGGAGTTAGTGCTGCTGCTGTTGGTTGTGCTAGTACAACAAGAGAAACTGGTAGAGGTAGAGGAGTTAATACTACTGCTGTTGGTTGTGCTGATACAGCAAGAGGAGCTGCTGGTGTTGCTACTTCTAGTCATAGTGTCACTGGTGCTAACAAAGGTAGAGGAACACCTTATAAAAGACCTGAGATGGTTGGAATGGAGGTGCTTCAAACAAAGAGTAGTTTTAGAATCCTCAATGTAAGTTAAAATCTCTTGATTATATTTGTCTAGTTTAAAGTCTACCTTTTCCAAGTCTTAAGTTAAATTTGTTCTCTTTTATTTTTGTCAGCTTGGAATGCCTATGAACTCCTCCATAGTGATTGGACATCTTGGACATCACAAACCAACATCAGGTGTAAAATAGAAAGGAAAGAAAGCTGTGACCCAGCAAGGACTTGAAGACGTAAGAGCACAAAAAAGAATGAGGACAAGGTCAAATGCTGCTGAACTGAATCATCTAAGCCAAATGAGTTCAACAACTTTCCGATAGAAACCTGATTATATTTTTCTCTTTGTGTATTGATAGTGTGTAATGGAATAGTAGTGATTTTAACTTAGCTAGTATTGTAGTGACTTCAACTATGCAGTTGCAATTGCACTAATTTGACATATTTTGAAAATAATGATGCAGCAGTGACTGCATTTTTGGTTAATATTCCTATTGAATTATCAACAGTTGTGACTACATTTTTGGTTAATATTCTTGTTGAAATATCATCAGTAGTGACTGCATTTGTGGCTAATGTTTTTGTTGAAATATCAGCAGCTATGACTGCATTTTTGGCTAATGTTTCTATTGAAATATCAGCAGCTGTGACTGTATTTTTTGGTTAATGTTTTTATTGAAATATCAACATTTGTGACTGCATTTCTATTGTGTTTGTGCATGCAGTATTTTGACATTTTGCAGCTTTAAATTGTAATTTGTTGTTGCACTTATTTTTTGGCTACAAAATGTTTCAAATGCAATCAATTTAACAACAAATACTCAAACAGAAAAGAAGTTGATGCTGCACCATTACCAAAGATACTCAAACAAACATGATTCAAATTAAATGCAACCTTTCTCTTCTTATATATATAAGAGAATCCAAATATAAAAGAAGTTGCACTACTCAACACAATAATTTACAATACATCACCTAACAACAACAACCCAGTGCTAAGGTAACCTCATTGAACTTTTTTTTTTCATATAGAGCATCCCAACCAAATAGCTTAAGGCTATTACTAATATACAACAAAAAACACAATAAAGAAGTGAGTATTGTCTCTAGTTCTTCCTTTAACTATTCGTCTCCACTTCTTCTCTTCCTCCTTGTTCTTCCGAATCTCTTCTTCCAACTTCTCCAATTTCATATTAATCCCATTATCATCGTGTCTGAATTCTTTAGGCTTGTCAACTTCTTCTGAACCTTCCTCAATTGATTTGTTCAATCCACTCAATTTTTCAACTTCATTGAAATGACAAGATTCAACTAAATTCTCAAGCTCACCTAGTTTCTCTATTATTTTAGGAATCACATATTTGGACCTCAGATCAATGTCTTCTATATTCCTCTAACACCAAAAGTCGCAAGATCTTGGACACTTTAATGGTGACAAATAAAGAATGAATTAATCTCATTTCTCTTAATCAATTCTGTTGAAATAACAAGAGAAAATTCATAATTTGATATTTACCCCATAATAAGGACATGCCCAATATCTTCTATCGGGATTTTTTGAAGTCCAAGATGTCTTCAAATGCAACAAAATTTCGTGATTACAATGAAATTCTTGCTTCAAAGCAGAATCATTTTCTTCCATACATAGTTTACTCAAGTTAACTGATTACATTATTGTGTGCTACAAGAATTTCACTTCACCAAATAAGCTAAAATTCAGAAACAAAATTAAAGTAGAAAAAAGGAGAGTAATTCATAATAAAACGATAAACAAACTCATGACTGAGATAATGACTTAATACAGAAAGGAGATGAAGCTAAAATCAATTCAAATTCGTTCGCATTTTTTGGCAGATTCTTAGTAAAATCAATTCGACTTTATATTTTTTAGTCTCAAATTTATGCAACTTAATACAAATAAAGAGAAAACAATTTCAATTTTTGCATCAATTTCATGAATTGAAAAAATTTTGGATTGAAGATGAAGAAGAAAGAGGATAAATTAGGTTTTTTAAAGAATGAAATCGAATATAACCGTTAGGGGCTCCAAATGGGTATATTAAAAGAAATTAAATAGACAAAAAATATGATTTAACGCGCCCAACGATGCTTGTTTACACACGAACTGTTAAAGGGGTATTTCAATACACATTAACGATGTTAAGGAGATAAATAAATAAAAATTAAATTTAAGTGATAAAGTAAGCTGAACGGACAAGTTTAGGAGAAAAGATGTCTTTACTCAATTATAAAATTATAGGATACTAAGTGGGAGGGTGTTTATCACACTCACTCCTCTACTTTATTATATTTACATTACCATTACTTTATTTTATCTATTTCCTTTTTAGGCCCATATGTTATACACACTATTGCTCAAATTCCATGCCTGCAATTTACTTCCCTATTTTAGGAGAAAATTTATTTTGTGAACAAACATACTTATGTGAGATTGTTTTATTTTTTGATAAATGGACACTTATTTATTTTAAGCATAAAATTTAAAAGGCAATGTTAATTTAATATTCTTCCCTAATTAAAGCGCTTAGATTAATTTTTTTGTAAATATAATTAAAATCTGTGATTAGATAATAAACAAAATTGACATTATAAAAAAATTTATTGCAAAGTTCTTAAAACCTTTGCTATCACTATTTTTTTCAATCGAAGATCAAAACAAATTAGTTTTTAAAAATTTTAATTATTTTATTAGATATGCAATTGTAAAATAGTAAGAATCGTTTTAGAAAGTTAAATCTATCTATGTATTTATAAATTAGTATTGTTTCACGATCATGTAAATATTCTTATTTATATTTTTATTCAATTAAAATCATATAAATTTTTAATATTGATCAAAATAAAAAAGACTATAGTAATTAAACTTTAATTTAATAATAGAAGTTTACACATACAATACAATGCCTGGGTGGTTATTTGTTTTAAAAAAAGCACAAAATGAGTAATATTTAAGACCAAATTTTGAGAAATTAACAATGATTATTTGGAAAAGTTAGTTCTTCTTATCTTCTATTATACCTCAAAGAATGATTACATATTAAAAAGTAAAATAAAAAAATAATATATTCCATTCGTTTCGTATTAATTGATCTTCTTTCTAAAAATGTGTGCTTTAATTTAGTTGTCCAAGTTCTAAATCAAGAGAATTTTACACTTCCTCCGTTTCATAGTAGTTGGCCCTCTTGCTAAAAATATTTGTTTCCTTTTTAATTGTCTAAGTTCTAAAATCAAGAGAAGTTTATTGTATTTTGCCACTACCCCCATCATTAAATGACTATGTAAAGTGTAAATATTTAAATTTATATTTTCAATGCATAATTAATAGGGTTACTTTAGTTAAATAAACCTCTATTAAATATTTTCTTAAGGGGAGTGCAAAATCAATAAGGGCCAACAAGGCTGCATTTTTTTAATTAAGATTCAGACGTCTGAATCTTAATGCACATCTGAATAATTAAGATGTTATCTCTAGATCTGAAAACTGAATGATTAAGACCGTTTGTTTTTCAACATCGGAATGTGCAAAATTTTTTTATTTATATATATAATAAGAAAATACAATTCAAATATCAAATTGATTAGATATTATAAAAATATGTAATTTAATACAATAATTATTATTTAATTGAAAAAAGAAGCATTTATATTTGATAGTGATAGTGAGATGGTTTGTAATAGTGGTTGCGGTGGCAATAATTGATGTTAGTAATTAGTAATGTTGGAGGGGATAATTGTGATGATTGGTATTGTAGTGACTTTTATGATGGTAGTGATTGATAGTGGTGGTGGTTGTGATGTAAAGTTGGTTGATGTTAGTAGTTGAAGGTGTTGATTGTGATGGCTAAAAAATGAATGCATGATGGTTGGAGATGTGTTGGTAATAGTTAGAGACATTGTTAGCTGTGATGGGGCATATGGTTGTTAGTAGAGATAGATTGTAGCGATGGTAATGGTGGAAGTGGTGGTAGAAATGGCGGCACTAGTGACAATGATGGTGATAACGGTCGAAGAATGTGTAGAGGTTGATGATGTATTAATGGTAGTTAGCGGTGGTGCTAGTTGTGATAGATGAGTTAGTTTATAGTAGGGATTGACCAATTGTGGTGATGATGGTGGTGTCATTGGCAGTGGTGGTGACGGTTAGAATAGTGGAGGTGCTAGTATGATAGCGGTTAACAATAGTGGTTAGTAGGGATATTTATTACCAATGGTAGTTGTGATGGTAGAGGTGGTTGGTAATTGGTGGTTGACACGACCCGAACCAGGACCTTGTCGTAATGGACATCCCAAGTCCAACCAGGACCGGGGACCACCCTTTTACGTAACTTAACCTCCAAATATGCATACCTTGAGTCGAATAAATTTCAAACGTATAATAAGATATAATTTATTACAATTTCAGACTCTAGGATAGGTTTATAACCATGACCAACCCAAACAGATCCAACCATTCAATACCAACCAACAACCATAACCAAACGATATAATAACCAAGTTCCTTTCTATAATATAACATAAAAGGATGGAACAACCAATGATATAGTCCAGCGATGTCAGCTCCAATGACACAATACTGAGACCTCTCATTCCAACCCATAGTAGTTTCAAAAAGACTCTACCAATAAAAATAGTATCTGGTTGGAATAGGCCTCCAACCATATCCAAAATCAATATCTATGAAATAACCAAAGTATGTAAGGTGATGTTGGGTGTATTTATGCATTCTAGCCTTGTTATTTTAGCTTTTTTAGCCTTATTTTGAGAATGATTCATGCGATTAATATGTTGATAATTAGATAAATGTTCATCTAAATGTCCATGTATGTGTTTACGGTTTTTAATGGTGTTTCTACACAAGTTTTGATTCAAATTGATCATTAGAAGTCAACAGAGAAAACTAGTGTGACTAGCTTTAGCTAGGTGTTTTTCTAGTCTATCGTGTTGGGTTCTAACATGTTTAATGAGTTCCTAAGATTGCTATTATGTATTTATATGTGAAACAACTTGGTTATAATGTTCAAAGGTCAATTTTATCAAGCCAAGGGTCAAAATAATAAGTTAGAGATCAAAGTGAATGAAGCCTATGCTTAGCTTGTGTTTTTAGTTCACCGTGTTGGATGTGTTGTTTTGAGCTCTAAATTATTGTGTTTAATATTTTAGGATGCTTGGTAAATGGACTATGATGATATATGAAGGATTTAATAGCTTCAAATTAAGTGTAAACAACAAAGGCTTGGAATGAATCACGGAAGCACTAAACACAACATGACGCAAATTTGGACACCTGAAATGTATTGGTAAGTGAGGGCAAATGAAAAGGGCTCTTGGTGCGTACGGCACACCATTGGATTTACAAGTCACCCAAAATAGTGAACCAATATGAATTAGACATGACACGATGCTCTTTCAATGCGATAACCAACGTGGCGCATCACTGTTTCCATAGATGGCTAAACATTGAATCCTTGTTCAACAAGGCATAGGCTATTTTTTCTACGATAAATAGGATCTTATACACATTTTTATTTATTATTGGATGTCTTTAGAGATCGAGGGTATGCTATAACTTTATCTTTTTAGTTTTTTTCTTATTTTAATTTAGTTCATTCATGTCTTTAGTTGTTAATTACAATCTTGTGATTACGATTATGACTATGTGTGGCGAAATCCCTTTTCTGAGGTTAAGGCGAAGATCATGACTATTTTTATTTTGAATTAAGTTTGTTAAGTTTATCATCATTATTGGTTGTTTGTTTATTCTTGTTTTAACTATTTTAAGAATTAGCTACCCTTAGAATATATCAATTGTCAATCTTGTGAACTCGAGAGAGGGAATAGGGCGATAAAACATGGGAATAAATAAAGTATGGTTTGTATTCTTTTTTGAAATAAGGAATTCAAATTAGTGTCTAGGACAGAGATGTACTTAGATTCCTTACTTGATTCACACGTAGGATGATAGTTTAAAGAACTTAATTGAACTATTACTTTTCCGCTCAACTATGTAGTTGTAAAGTTCAAATTAGGTAAAAGGTTAGAGGTCGAGAGACCATAATAGTACGATTAACCCTATGAATCAACAACCAATACAAGCGATTTAATGAATGAAGTTCAATAACATCGTATGATTGTTCTTAAGCCTTAACCCTGGATCTCTACTCATTGATTGTCCGAGTCATTACTTTTCTGCTTTGGTTTAGTTTCTTTTTAGTTTTCAATTCTAAGACTTTATTGTTTATTTTTTCTTAATTGTTAAACAAGAATTGGGTAGTTGTCAACTCAAAT
This sequence comes from Capsicum annuum, assembly GCF_002878395.1. Taxonomy (NCBI): domain Eukaryota; kingdom Viridiplantae; phylum Streptophyta; class Magnoliopsida; order Solanales; family Solanaceae; genus Capsicum; species Capsicum annuum. The sequence goes on along the minus strand of NC_061115.1, from coordinate 100,275,749 downwards.
CTCTGTGGGATCGATACTGGCTTCGTGAAGGCCACTTTACTACTTGGTGGACCATGTACCCTTGCGTATACGCTGTCAAGTTTTTGGTGCAGTTGCTGGGGACTTGTAAATAGACAACTATCTTATTTTAGTTTTTCCATATTGAGATTTACATAGTTTAGCTGATTTAGTTTTTTTTAGTTTCTTTTTTTGTTTTTTTTTCTTTATCACACTTCTTGAGATGTCAGCCTTCGATAGATGGATTTCGACGGATGATGATTCTTGTCATTATTGTGGAGGACCTCACCACGAGGCTTTTTGTCTAGATTTTGATCCAAGTATTTGGAGGGGACCTACTTGTTTCCACCCTGTGGATCAGCCCACAAGTTGGTGTATGGTTTGTTACAGTATATATCACTCTACAGATATGTGTGGTTTTAAGCTTGATTCAGTCATGTTTGAGGGTGATGCTAAAAAGACAACTAAGGAGGTTACGGAGATACCACCACCACCAAGTTCACATATGCCAAAATAAGAAAAATATGATGAGGATACTAGATAATTTATGGAGAAAACACAAAAATTGTAGCCAATTAACTGTCGTCTTTCTTTTGAGACTGAAATTGAGAGGTGAACAAAAGTGAGTGTGTAGTAGATTGTGTAGATTTTTAAGTGGGATTAGTTGGGCCTCACTGAAAGAACTTTTCTACATTATGTTTAGATAATGTCTTGTCTGTGGAATCATTTAAAATAGTGAAAGAGTGTGATGATAAGAAACAAGAATTCTATATTTTTAATTTTGCACAAGATAAACAACATAAAAACACACCTCACTTCAAGACAGAGTGATTTATCTTGCATCATCTATTACTCGGTTCCTTAATCGTTGTACCACCACTCTATGAGCGAGGCAAAAATATGGATGCTAAGTCGGGGGTGAAATTCATATCCTCAAGGTGGAGGAAAAAGTTGATTGAGTCGTACTGCAACACTATATCAGGCACTTCTTGGGAGGCAACCTAAGCAAGGTATGTTTTTATTTTCAGTTTTGTTTTAATTTCACATAATTTTTGTTTTTAGTTGAGTCACAGGTTGATGAAAAGTCTGAGTACTGGAAACCTAAGCTAAGGAGCATGGCAAAGACTGAGTATGAGGTCTCATGAAGCCCCTTTATATGTAAAGATGCTACTAGCTAGGCCTAGAGGCCTCAGGGAGTATTTCGATCTCTTACTTTTAAAGTTCACTTTGGGGATAAAGTAGATTTTTAAGTGTGGGGTGGGGAAATTCCCAAATTTTGGCTCAATTTAAAAAAAAATTAAGATAGAAATAAGTGAGATATTTGACTTGGTACTATTTTTAATTGCATGGTGAAATTGTTTTGTTTGGTAAAAACATGTTGATTAAGGGAATTTCTACTTTTAAACTTTTAGGCTCATGTGTGTGACACTTGTACTTGGTGACTTAAATTTGAATTCATGCTATTATTTAGCTGGGAGTCTAAGATGATCTTATGTGAGTTGAGCATGTGCCATGTGTGATGTGAGTTTATTGTATATTTCTTGTTGTATGTGATGTCTGGAACTTGCCTGGTGTGTGTATAAAGCAAATTAAAGAGTGTGGGTTTAGTGGATGATATAGGCATTTCTTTGATACCCTTGTTTTTACCTTCTCTTTTGCCTACCTTTGTACATAATCCTTTGGTAGCTTCATATGTAGCCTAACCCTTTTTCATTGATTGACCTTATTTTATCCAAAAAGTTCCTAAGTTCTTTAATTGTAAAAATAATTGAGTAAGGAGTGTGAAATATTCAAGAAGTAGGAGGAAGGTTAAATTGATTCCACAAGGTAATAGTTCTTGGTGTTTATATTTTATGTGTTGTAGTCCAGAGTGATGTAAATGGTGTTCGAAATATTCCCATGGTTGTGAAAAAGAAAAAAATTAAATCTTGAAGGAATAGACAATACGCCCACCATGTGTTTGTAAAAATGCTTAAAAGAGATGGGAAAAAACAAAAAGATATGGGTAGATGGAAAAGGTGTGAATAGGTTGTTGAAAGTTGTTTTTATGTGAAAAATTGTGATCTATTAAAGCACTTAGGAAAGATAGTCACTAATCTTGGCCAAAATAGTTCCTACCCATCCCTTAGCCTATATTACAACCCAGAAAAGACCTATTTGATCCTAAATTTCACATTCTAATATTATCGGAGTATGACACTAAGGGCATGTATGGTTCATTTTGTGTAATTTTTGAATTCTTTGTGAGAGTGAGCGTAACTTGATTTGTATATCCATTATGATAATTACATTATTGTGAGTGTTTATAGGTAACTCTCTTGAACTGAGGGCACATGTTTGATGAATGTGGGTGATTTGTATGTCTTATATTGAAAAATATGCATGAGTTTGCCATGTATTGAGTAAATTCTTGAGGCTAGGATATTTTGGAGTAGGATTCTTGAGCTTTTAATTGTGTAAAACATGCTTAGTGTTGTAAACTTACATTCCATGTAGTCGTTGTAGTAATATCTTGAGTTTATTGCATGTAGTAAAAGTGTGGAGTCTCTTTAGCTCATGATGCTTATAGTCAATAATTGTTCGAGGACGAACAAGGCTTTAAGTGTGGAGTGGTGATGTTAGGTGTATTTATGTATTCTAGCCTTGTTATTTTGGCCTTTTAAACCTTGTTTTGAGGATTATTCATGTGGTTAATGTGTTGTTAATTTTATAAATGTTCATCCAAGTGTCCATGAATGTGTTTACAATGTTTAATGGTGTTTCCACACAAGTTTTGATTCAAATTGATCATTTAGAAGTCAACCGAGAAAACTAGTGTGACTGGCTTGAGCTAGGTGTTTTACTAGTCTATCGTGTTGGGTTCTAACGTGTTTAATGTGTTCCTAAGGTTGTTATTATGAATTTATATGTTAAAAAAATTGGTTATAATGTTCAAGGGTCAAGTGGATCAAGCCAAGGGTCAAAATAATAAGTTAGAGATCAAAGCGAATGAAGCCTATGCTTAGCTCGTATTTTTAGTTCACCGTGTTGGATGTTGTGTTGTTTTGAGCACTAAATTATTATGTTAAATGCTATATTATGCTTGTTAAATGGACTATGATTATATATTAATGATTTAAAAGCTTCAAATCAAGTGGAAACAACTCAAAAAGGCTTGGAATGGATCACGGAAGCACAAAACACAGCTTGATTCAAATTTGGACACCTAAAATGTATTAGGTGAGTGAGGGCTTGTGCGTCCCACCACTGAATTAATATGGCACCCAAAATAGTGAACCAGCATGAATTATACATGACTCGACACTCCTTCAACGTGATAATGAACGCGGCACGTCACTATTTCCACAGACGGCAAAACATTGAATCCTTGTTCAACAAGGCATGGGCTATTTCTTCTACTATAAATAAGACCTTATACACATTTTTATTTATTCTTGGATGTCTTTGGAGATTTAGGGGCTTCTATAACTTTATCTTTTTAGTTTTTTAATTTAGTTCATTCATGTCTTTAGTTGTTAATTACAATCTTGTGATTACGATTATGACTGTGTGGCTAAACGCTGTTTTTCTGAGGTTAAGGCCAAGATCATGACTACTTTTGTTCTGAATTAAGTTTTTTAAGTTGATTACCATTATTGGTTGGTTTTTTTATTATTTTTAAACCATTTTAAGGATTATCTACCCTTAGAATACATCAATTGTCAACCTTGTGAACTCGGGAGAGGGAATAGGGCAATAAAACATGGGAATAAACAAAGTATGATTTGTATTATTTTTTGAAATAAGGAATTCAAATTAGTGTCTAGGACTGTACTTAGATGCCTTACTTGATTCACACGTAGGATGATAGTTTAAAGAACTTAATTGAACTATTACTTCCCCGCTCAACGATGTAGTTGTAAGGTTTAAATTAGGTAAACGGTTAGAGGTCTGGAGACCATAATCGTGTGATTAACCCTACGAATCAACAACCAAGATAAAAAAATTTAATGAATGAAGTTCAATAACGTAGTATGATTGTTCGTAAGCCTTAACCCTGGATCTCTACCCATTGATTGTATAGATTCATTACTTTTCTGCTTTAGTTTAGTTTCTTTTTAGTTTTCAATTCTAAGACTTTATTGTTTACTTTTTCTCAATTGTTAAACTAAAATTGGGTAGTTGTAACCACAAGTCCCTGCGGGATCGATACTTGGTTTCTTAAAGGCCAATTTACTACTTGGTAGATCACGTACAGTTGCGTGTGCACTTGGGCACTGTCATAAAGACATCCATGCTATGAAATGGAGCCTTCCGAAGTATGGAAGCTCACCACTTAGTATAATAGCTGATCCCGAATCCGATTGCTAAGAAGGAGGAGTAGAATGACGGTTCTTGCATCGCGTGGGGATATAGTCGCCCGAAGATGGGTTAGCGGATGAACGCTAGCAAGTACTCAGGAAAAGAATAAAATAATGCCAACCTTTAAAACCAAGTAAGCCAACCATGTGCATTCACAACAATACATACATATATATATATAACCATGCCGGGAAGAGGGAACCAGGTTTTGCATACATTTAAAATTATCAACCTAGATATGTGTAGTTTAACCATCCTACAACCACCCACGGTCTATATGGATCCAGTGTAACCCCCTGAACGGACCCCGATGCGTGTAGCCACACGAATCAGAGATACCATAGAAGTATGGGATTCCCAAGTACCCATCTCTCTCCATGATATATATATACAGTTGTAACTTAGGGGATTCCTATGTACCCAATATGTTCATTAGGACTAAATACTCATGTCGGCATACATAAGTTCTAGTGTTCGTCCATTCAACTTATACCTTCAAGGTTAGCTATCACGCCCCGCTATTATTGCCCAACTACAACCATTACCACATAACTAAGACTACCATTCCATTTGTTATTAACCAAGGCTATAAGTAGTGTTATCATCATACCGAATATAGCTTGCAAGCAATGTCCTTAGCCAACCTTTTAGAGAATAAGGGATTCCCATGTACCCATAGATTACATTATTAAGTTTACTTAGGGGAATCCAATGTACCCCATAAGTGATCATTATTATGTTTGCTTGGGGGATTCCCTTGTTCCCTATAAGGCTTTCTATTAGACCAACCATGGCCTCCAAGACCTTACCATTTAACCTTTCCTAACCATTTATACCATTTAGGGTTTCATTACCAAGCTATACCATGTAATAGTTTCATTAAAAGTTCAATAATGTAGTAAAAACATTCTCATAGGCATTTTATCGAACACATTGAGGGCATAGTGTTTCCGAAACCAAAATCAAGTACCAATTGACCCTTCCCATGCAATCAAATGTCCAAACCACCATTAAAACATGTAATTCTAAAATTAAAACGTTGAAAAACCATAACCAATTATTTATAACCAAAACACCCAATATATATTTGCAAACCCAAAACCATACAACATTCATACCATGAAAACAATTCATAAAACATGCCTTTAGTTGGAACTAACAATGAAGGTGAAGTATCTTGCCTTAGATTAAGAAGAAAATGAAAAGAAATCACTCCTATGAGCCTCAATTGAGCACCTTGAAGGAAACCCCAACTTTTGCTTAAACCAAGAGCCTTGAGAGATTTTGAGAGAGTTTAGAGTGTTTGATTGATTGCAAATAGGTTAATGAAGCCCCATAAAGGTGTTTTAAGTCGTCGTCCCATGGAGTTATAAGGAAAATGTTTAGATTACCCCAACTTAAACTGTATTAATTACCCGCAAGAGGGTAAGACCACCTTACCTATCCGTACGAGTGGTACCCACTACTCGTACCCCAAGTAGAATCACAACCTCCACACTGACCAACCTACGACTCCAAAGTCCCACTCATACCCAATTATGCTTTTGGTATCCATAAATCGTACCTTAGATAGAATTAAGAGGGGTTGACACTATCCAATATACGAGTTGGATTATACTATTTGTACCCTAACCATACGACCCGTCACCCACCGTACGACTTGTACCCATGCAAGTCGTACCCATTCCAGCAACCAATCCAACCTAACAACCAACACCGTTCAGCATACGACTAAGACCATACCAATTGTACCCCATCAAAAGACTAGTACCCCTAGTCATATGATGTCCAAAAATCATAAATGCAGGAAATTTTTTAAGGCTCCAAAACCCAGGGTGTTTCAGTCTCCCCCACTAGGATCTTTGTCCTCGAATGATAAACAAGGAAGTATGAGCATGAGTTACACTCCAACACCTTCCTTCCAACCTTTAACTATGTTAGAAAACAATGATGCAAGGAAATTAACCTTACTTTAACCATGTTAAAAAGCAAAGATGTGATTAAGAACACATACCTTCCACAAAAATATCTAGAGCCAAAAAAATAATGCGGATACTTAGACTTCATGGCCCCTTACGCTTCCCAAGTAGCTTCTTTCACCTTGTGATTCCTCCATATAACCTTAACCGAAGCTACATCGTTGGTCTATAATCGACAAACCTGCCGATCCAAGATCTCAACCGGGATCTCTTTATAAGACAACAAATCTAAGATACCCAATCCTTCCAAAGGAATAACCGATAAAGGATCACTTATACACTTCTCAACATAGAGTCATGGAATACTGGATGAATGGAGCTCAAACTAGAAGGCAAATCCAATTCATACACAACATTACCAACCCTCCTAAAAACCATATAAGGACCAACATATCGAGGACTGAGCTTTCCCTTTTTCCCAAAATGCATTACTCCTTTCATAGGAGACACCTTTAGAAATACCCTATCCCCAACCTTAAACTCCAAGTCCCTACACCTTACATCCGCATATGACTTTTGGCGACTTTGGGTAGCCTTAAGCCTATCCTGAATCACCTTCACCTTCTCCATAGCCTGATCACCTTCTCCATAGCCTGATAAACTAAACTTTGGCCAAACATATCCACCTCATCGACCTTAAACTACCCAATAGGAGATCTACACCTTCTACCATATAATGCCTCAAAAGGGCTATCCCAATACTAAAATGATAGCTATTGCTGTAAGAAAACTCTACAAGAGGTAGATGCTCAACCCAATTACCACCATAACCAATCACACATGCACGAAGCATATCTTCTAATGTCTGAATAGTCCTCTTTGCTTTCCCATTCATCTGTGGGTGAAAAGTAGCACTCAGATTAACTTTAGTACCTAACCCCTTCTTAAACGACCATAAAAAATGAGATGAAAACTGCGTACCATGATCATAAATGATCAAAAAAGGTACCCCATACAGCTTCACAATCTCATGAAGATACACTCTCACATAATCTTCAGCTGAAGAGTTAGTCCTCACTGGCAAGAAGTGAGCCAACTTTGTCATCCCATCCACGATGACCCAAACCAAAACAAATTAGTTTCGAGACTAAGGACTACTGAGAATGAAATCCATGTTGATCACCTCCCACTTATATTCTAAAAATTCAATCTCCTGATACAAGCCTCCGGGACTCATATGCTTAACTTTTATTTGTTAACACACTAAACACTTGGCCACAAAATTAGCCACATGTTTTTTCATACCATTCCACCAATATATCTTTTTGAGATCATGATACGTTTTCATTGAATTGGGATGAACAAAGTAGCATAATTCATGTACCTCAGCCAATACCCTTTCTCGCAAACGATCGACATCAGGAACACATAACCTCTCTTCGTACCATAAGGTACCATCACCACTAAACTCAAATACTATTACCTTTTTCCCACCTACATTACCCTTGATTTTCATCGAGGTAGGATTTAGCATTTGCTTCTCCTTGATCTCTACACCAAGAGATGATCAAGCTATTTCCTGTATCAACACGCCACTATTCTAAAAGTTCAAAAGACAAACTCCAAGATTAGCCAAACGGTGAATATCCTTCACCAACTCCCGTCTCTCCTTATCCACATGAGCTACAATCCCTATGGACAACCTGCTAAGAGCATCAGCAACAACATTAGCCTTACCTGGATGATAGTAAAGACTCATGTCATAGTCCTTAAGAAGCTCAAGCCATCTTCTCTACCTGAGGTTAAGCTCCTCCTGAGGGAACACATACTGTAGACTCTTATGATCAGAAAAGATGTCCACGTGCACTCCATACAAATAGTGCCACTATTTTTAATACAAACACCATAGATAACAACTCCAGATCATGATTTGGAAAATTCCTCTCATACACTTTCAGCTGTCTAGAAGCATAGGCAATCACCTTACTATGCTACATCAAAACACAACCAAGTCCCACCGGAATGCATCGCAGTAAACTACAACCCCTCAATGCCTTTAGGAAAAGTCAAAACTAGATTCGAAGTTAATATATCCTTCAGCTTCTCAAAACTATCCTCACAAGCATCCGACCAAGAGAACTTTACCTTCTTCTGAGTTAACTTAGTTAATGGGGCAGCTATCATCAAGAAACTTTCCATAAAACTTCTATAATACCCAACCAAATCCAAGAAGCTTCGAATGTCGGTTGGAGTCGTGGGTCTAGGACACTTCTTAACCACCACGACCTTTTGTGGATCCATCATGATTCCCGCATTAAAAATAATTTAACCTAGAAAAGTAACAACGT